>NW_027506896.1:500000-552500 GCF_052324685.1 Brachyhypopomus gauderio
ACCAGCAACACACTTCCCACAGACCAGCAACACACTTCTTACAGACCAGCAACACACTTCTTACAGACCAGCAACACACTTCCCACAGACCAGCAACACACTTCCCACAGACCAGCAACACACTTCCCACAGACCAGCAACACACTTCTCACAGACCAGCAACACACTTCCCACAGACCAGCAACACACTTCTCACAGACCAGCAACACACTTCTCACAGACCAGCAACACACTTCTCACAGACCAGCAACACACTTCCCACAGACCAGCAACACACTTCCCACAGACCAGCAACACACTTCCCACAGACCAGCAACACACTTCCCACAGACCAGCAACACACTTCTCACAGACCAGCAACACACTTCTCACAGACCAGCAACACACTTCTCACAGACCAGCAACACACTTCTCACAGACCAGCAACACACTTCCCACAGACCAGCAACACACTTCCCACAGACCAGCAACACACTTCCCACAGACCAGCAACACACTTCCCACAGACCAGCAACACACTTCCCACAGACCAGCAACACACTTCTCACAGACCAGCAACACACTTCTCACAGACCAGCAACACACTTCTCACAGGCCAGCAACACACATCCCACAGGCCAGCAACACACATCCCACAGGCCAGCAACACACATCCCACAGGCCAGCAACACACATCCCACAGGCCAGCAACACACATCCCACAGGCCAGCAACACACATCCCACAGACCAGCAACACACTTCCCACAGACCAGCAACACACATCCCACAGACCAGCAACACACTTCTCACAGACCAGCAACACACTTCTCACAGACCAGCAACACACTTCCCACAGACCAGCAACACACTTCCCACAGACCAGCAACACACTTCCCACAGACCAGCAACACACTTCTTACAGACCAGCAACACACTTCTTACAGACCAGCAACACACTTCCCACAGACCAGCAACACACTTCCCACAGACCAGCAACACACTTCCCACAGACCAGCAACACACTTCCCACAGACCAGCAACACACTTCCCACAGACCAGCAACACACTTCTCACAGACCAGCAACACACTTCTCACAGACCAGCAACACACTTCTCACAGACCAGCAACACACTTCCCACAGACCAGCAACACACTTCCCACAGACCAGCAACACACTTCCCACAGACCAGCAACACACTTCCCACAGACCAGCAACACACTTCTCACAGACCAGCAACACACTTCTCACAGACCAGCAACACACTTCTCACAGACCAGCAACACACTTCTCACAGACCAGCAACACACTTCCCACAGACCAGCAACACACTTCCCACAGACCAGCAACACACTTCCCACAGACCAGCAACACACTTCCCACAGACCAGCAACACACTTCTCACAGACCAGCAACACACTTCTCACAGACCAGCAACACACTTCTCACAGGCCAGCAACACACATCCCACAGGCCAGCAACACACATCCCACAGGCCAGCAACACACATCCCACAGGCCAGCAACACACATCCCACAGGCCAGCAACACACATCCCACAGGCCAGCAACACACATCCCACAGGCCAGCAACACACATCCCACAGACCAGCAACACACATCCCACAGGCCAGCAACACACTTCCCACAGTGCTTATGTATGTATACACATTTGGCATTGAAACCACATTCTCATGTAATCAAAATCATTCACGTATAAAAAATAAAAAAAACAAAACATAACCTTCCTGTGTTTTGAAGATGAGATTATCTGTTTTCTGAACATGTAAATCAGGCAAACAGATGTCTAATCAGCCCGCTCCTACAGTACTGAACACAAGTCCTTTCAGAGTTCATTAAAGTGCTCTCAGGAATCAAAGATCCTGGAACAGAACTGAGAATGCTTTTCTGTGCCTCTAATATCCCTGAAAGAGAGTAGGACTGTAAAGTTATTGGAGTAGGACTGTAAAGTTATTGGAGTAGGACTGTAAAGTTATTGGAGTAGGACTGTAAAGTTATTGGTAGCTGAGGCACAGTCACCATTTCCATTTTCGCTTTGTCAATAGCATCACTTGTTATTGTAGATGTCCAAAATACAAAACGTGTATTTTGTGCTGCTGTGATATTTGTTAAAAAAACATTTCAGAAATGTCGCTGTGTTTTTCCACTGGGGGCCTGTGCTGCACAGCACCCTGCAAGGTGCCAGGGCAAATAAAAGAGATAAAAGAAGTCCTTGAATGAAGTGGAGGCAGAGTCTCGTGAAATACACCCCCAATTACTGCGATGGGGGTGGGGGCCTAATAAAGCACACAGCCCTGGAAGATGCCACTGCTCCATAATGGAGCTGGGCTAATTTGCTTTGACTGATGAATTTTTGTCTCCCGTCGCTCTGGGTTGAATAATTATGAAATTTATCACAAGACATAGTGAGTCATTAAGGTTTAGTGAGCTTTCATTACAGTGATGTTGTTCTGAAGGCCACGCCTGCTCTGATCAACATAATTACGGGCCCTACCGAGAGAGGACTTGGCAAGGTGTGTGTGTGTGTGTGTGTTTGAGAGTGAGTGAGTGTGTCAGTATGTGTGGTTAAGGTAACACCATCACGTTGCATAACACTGCATAACTGGTAATGAGGATACTTTCTGTTAATAACTTTCCTGAGTGAGTTTCATTACCGTTCTGGTCCTCACAGTAGGCCCTACCTGTGCATAGCTGCACATATTACTCATGTGCAATTACTGTAATGGCTGAACCCTTTCACAATCATATTTCTATTACTTTCTACTAACTAGCACCTTATTTTTCTGTCACAAAATAACACACTCCACCCCCACAAAAAAAACCCACTTGCTGAGTGCACCATGGATATGATCATTTGTATGGAATTATGTTTTTGTTCAAAGTACCAGAAATGAAATCAGATATTGCTGCACCAGTCAACTCTCGTCTCTAGTAACAGAACACAACCACAGTTTCATTCTTGTACTGACATGCTCAATTGTAACTTTAAAAATTATGTAGTTTAATCATAATATACGCTATAGTCCTATAAACATGTTTTTCCAGAAAACAAATGCCTGACAGAGCCACGGGAATCCCCACAACCCTGTCTGAGGCCCGGTACTTTCAGTCCAATCTAACAAATTAGCCCACAATGTCACGAGTATCCAATTATCCAACAGCACACATGAAATCGCAGTTTTATCATCGTTTACAATAATGTAATTACAAACAAGCTTTTCCAAATAAATGATCTGAGAGACGAACACATGAGGGACTCTAATCGCATTTTAATGACATACATAATACATAATTGTGGGCTGAAGATAGAGAGGAATTCTTGATGAAGTCTCTTCCCAATATTTAGCTTTGCAAATAATGTTTAGCCTTACGCACAAACTGTAGTTTTGTAAAAAATAAAACTGTAGTTTTTTTTTCTTCAGTGTGCCATTCTAAGAGGATTATCTATTAGTATTTAATTATGCTCACATATTAGCTCTCAGCTGACACAAGATTGATCAAAACGATCGATAATATCATATTAAAGAACGGCTCCAGAAAATCCTCCTGCCTTAAGAGTTGTGAAACAACTGCTCCATCTTCTACTACGTCTTTCAGTTCTTCTTCAGCTCTCCACCATCTACAACACAAGGTCAAGCGGGAAGAAGCAGGTGCCTTATTCACACAGTCTGTCATAGAAAAGCCAAGAGTTGAAGTCAAGCAATCTGGAGAGCACAAAAATTTTTACATTCTTGTATACAAAATCTTTGATCCTGATCTGTAGTGGGAGACGGTGCCTGCGCTACACCCTCACCACTCTCTTGTTCCTCTGTGTCAACAGCCAAGTGAAGTGTGAAGCCCCTTGTGATCTGAACTGGGGTTGTTATTGATAGTAAAACACCGCATGGTTTTGAATGGGAACCTCTCAGTCAGAACTGCAGTACACATGCTGGAGCTAAGAGTTGACCATTTTCTAATCGTAATCACTGAACACGGTAAACAAACTTCAATGACTGTAAATGAAATGAAATGTGTCCCGTCTCCGCACTTCCCATTAGATTACAAGTCATCCCAAGGGCCCGATAGCCCAAGGGCCCGATAGCTGTGTGTTTACAGTCATTACTGCAGCAGCTCTTCAAGTACCTGCTTTTTAAAAACATTGATTACATTAAAGTTACGTACAGTATTACAATTATGACTATATTACACTTTATGACTATTATACTTGTACAATAATCAAGTGAAGCTTTGCAATATCATAATCATTTCACAAAAAGAATCTACATGAAATAACGTGAAAAATTGAAAATATCTGAATTCTTATTACATCTTCTACATTTCATATTTACTGTATCGGCACACATTATCTGCAAATAAAATAAACAGCAATTAGTGTGAAAATCACAATAAAGCATCTGAATAATGAAATAACTAGTAATTTAAAACATGATATATCATCATAGCAGTATCTGTCATGTTTGAAAACTCTGCTTTTTAAAATGTTACGGATATGCATGTAATGTAAATAGATATGTATGTAATAATGGTTCATTTAGAGCACACCGTATAACACTGTGCACATAAACACATTGTGGGATTGAGTTAGGCTTAAAACACATGTCATTCAGAACTGCTATTGTGCTTGTAATAGGCTGGGGTGTGTGTGCTAGCCTCTTGGACAACCGCAGAGCGCAAGATCCACGTTTCAAACGCAACATAGATTGATGAGCCTAATAACACAATAGTACAGTGTAATAACAGAAATAATAGTATTAAACCTTAAGTAGAGTGCTAAATCACTTGTCTGAAGTGAACAGTAGTAAATGCGATGTCTGTCTTAGCCATGTCTCTGGCTTTGTCCTGAGGACACGTGTTGTTTTGTGATAGCCCACCCTATCCGCCCCCCCCCCCCCCCCCCCTCCACCATAGCAGTCCCATGGGTACTAACACAGCCCAATGTAGTTTACTTCATATCAGCTTTAAATATGAAAACAGTCTTATTTTATATGGTTGTGCTTCTCCTCGTCTGCTTTGTTTGAAGACTTTTAAGACCTCAAAAGATCAGAAGGTGGGAGAATAGAAGACGGGGGTGTTTGTTTTCTGTAGGGATCCCCACACACACTCCACACAGACACTCGATGAGAGACTACGATGTTAGTATCATTTTGGGGGGGGGGAAAGTGTGTCATTTTTCTTGCCGATTTATGAGAAGGTCATTAAAGCAGTCAAAGAACAAACAAAGCTTTTCCTCTGAGGCACCCATTCAGACCCGAACCCTAATTTCCCTCTAGTTTTAATAGTTGAGATAAATTAATTATTCCTTTGTGGGAAAATACATTTTAGTCTCATTGTTCTAAGAGGAGAGAATGATGCCTAACCCTGTGTGGAATAGTTACCTTACCAGCAGGGAAATCAGAACACTCTCTGCAATCAGCCAAGACCACTCACAATTAATCCACCAAGACCTTCTATGGCAAACCCATCACACAATGTACATCTTACTAATGAATACAGAGGCAACTCATAATTCTATGGTTTTGTTCTGAACTGATTAATTGCTTTCTAAAACTCATCGCTGAATGTCACAAAACTTCTCACTTACAGACGCTTCAGGACATTCCTGTTAAAGGGCGGCATTCTCAAACTTACAGGCCAATATCAGTTCAACAAGATGGATCTAGACAGCCCTTCAGCAATAAAACTGTGCAAGACTTTTGGTTAACATGTTTAGTTGAATGTAGAACATCTTGACTATTTATTTTTTTACTTAACGAAAAAAAGAACACAAACCGGTCTGCATGAGCAGTTATCTCAGTGTACGTACCTCATCACTGGTCTTATATAGTATTCACTGTGGAAAAAGAATGAACCAATACTATCCTCTCAAGAGGGCTTGTAACAATATTTTCTGAGCAAAAAAATCTGTTTTACTTACTGTAATTATGCCTCTTCAGTGTCCGTGCAGCACATCCATCTCACCACTGAAGCGCTCAAAATAGCACCGCTCCCTTCCGATTGATTATTATCTGAATTCATAAATCCTGCTGAAGGAACTAAATCTTACTTAGCGTAAAAATCCTCACGTTAATGTTGACCGCGTTGGTGACATGTTATACGCTTACAATATATTTTCTTAACAATACGTATTTTTTTATGTTTTTAAAGAGATCGCACTTTATTTTACAAGTAAACACTTCAATGCAATCCAAAATATATGTAACATTTCACCAAACTCAAACCCTAAGGACTGTGTAAGTGAATATGTTCGATAGTGGTAAACAGAATTTATAACCGCACTTCTTTAAGGAATATACTTTATTCCATCTTTAAGTTCCTGTGCCTGATATTCGTTTTCTTGCCAGACGATGGCGCCACTGTGTAAGAACATGTGCTCAATTGTTGCAAAACAGCATTGTTTTTCTGTCAAAGGGACATATACTACCTGTGAACTTTGTGGAGTCATTGCAGTTGCCCATATGCGGATTAGCCTACCAAAAATCTAGAGTGAGTACAGTGTCAGAGCAGAGTAGGCCAGGGCGTGCATCTAGAAAATATAAGATCTTCACGCCGATTAGAAACCGATAGAATAATTTCAGAAGGGCGTAAAGGTAAAAGTTGATTTTGTTGCCAAATTGAGGATGTCACTGTGGTTTTAATAGGAAAGAAGTAGTCAAAGACATCGACGCACCAAGAGCTGAAAGTTAGAACCTGCACTGAGCTGGAAAAACTAGAATCACCGTTTTGAAATGAGTCCGTATTCTGTTAGCAGAGGTTGAATTCCTCTGCGTGTGCAGGGCGTGTCGCTGGCTGCCCACGAGGGACTAGTCCTATATAATAAAAAGCATACTCAACTGCAATTTTTCCTCCTTTACTCGGAGTGTCCAAGTCAATATCGCATTCTTCTGATTGGGTGGATTTGTTATTCCGCTTGAATGGACCGCGCTGTGATTGGCTGCGGGCTGGTTGACGTCATCCGAGAGGAGGTTTACTAGGTTTTTTGTTTTTTCTGCTGTCACTGACACATGTAGAGCAAGACGCGACAAGGGATGAGACGATAGCGCTGGAGATTACCGGAGCAGACGCGCATAGCCAGGTCTGAACCGAACAAAGACCGAACCTTCATGGAAATTATCGACGTCCTTTTTCAAATCGCGCTGAACGAGAATTCTTGCCGTTTAGGCTACCGGGAAAAAGATCTACACGAGCGGGACCGCACGGTGGAAATATAATCTGAGAACTCCATTTGCGCGAGCAGCTGCAGACGGCAGTAAGACCGTCGCGTCTGGACGCTCCACGATCCCCGTCCTTCTGTAGCGCCCATGAACCGCCACGCTTCTAGCTAGTTTTGTGGACTGTATGCGCTATTTTTTTTATATCCAGAACACATACTGTACATTTTCAAGGCAGTCCGTGGGTCAGTAGGATTCAGCCATTACATTTAAACGAGACAAAAGAGGTGAGTTCGCGGGATGTTTTTTTTCCATACACAGCATGTTTAACTTTAACTCTACTTTGTTCACACTGTTGGTGAGAAATGCATGCAACACATTACTTATGATTAAGCAACTAAACCGATTTAAACGGTCATTTGTTACAAACCCTCAACTGTAACTGCGGCAGCTACGAGGTGTCAACTAATTAGTCCCAAGTTGGCTACACTTACTGGGTTTACTCTGTAATGCTATTACACAATACACTCAGAGTTTATTAAGCAAATTATTAATACACTTGATTACCTAATCTATATATTTGTTAGCTGTCTTCTTTTGGCTATGCCCGAGTCTGATGGAGATATTGGCGGTAACTAGGATTCTGACCCTAGACTTCAGGTTCTTGCAAGCGGCACCGTTTAGTTGTGAGGCGAAGTGAAGAACGGGCGGACTATCTCTTACTCGTCTCTGTGGGCTCTACTGCAGCCGTTGAGCGCTTATCTTATTTATATTTCTGCGACTCCATTCTCCTGCTTAAATGGCATGTCCGTGTAATTACTTCAGTTAGCCCATTTAAGTTAAAAGCGTCCCCCCGCCCCCTCGCGATC
This sequence comes from Brachyhypopomus gauderio, assembly GCF_052324685.1. NCBI lineage: Eukaryota > Metazoa > Chordata > Actinopteri > Gymnotiformes > Hypopomidae > Brachyhypopomus > Brachyhypopomus gauderio. The sequence continues at coordinate 508,016 of NW_027506896.1, forward strand.
CTCTAGCGCTACCCGGAACGAAACCTGACCACGGTCCGATCTTCTTTATCTGAGTCACTTTCGGGCCGAGCCCCTGTGATTCCTGTGGCTGCAGATGTAATCAGCAGTAAGGTATTGCTTGTCCCTAAGAGCCTGGGCTAATGGGGTTACTGAATGCCTCTCCCAGTGCTGCCCCCCCTCCTCTCTCCTCTAATTACCTTTCAACAAAGATTTGGCTTAGCGCGCCATGAAGCCCGCCTGACGAAATTGGAAAGGATTAAAAATTAAAATATATTAGTTGAAGGTTGAAACAGAAATGCGTGCATCGAATGCAGAGCCTGGCGCGCGCAGCCGCACGAGCGCACTACCGTGGGCAGCGCGGAGAGCGCGTGACTGTTGCTATTAAACATCGCGGACGACGTGAAAGGACGTTACTGTACACGCGCGCGCTTCTGCACGAGCCGTCAGTACCGATTCGACATTCCAAAACTAATTTGGACCAGCGCAAAGGCCCTGTTAATAAAACGAGCAGAACGGCACAACGCTGACCGTTCCTCGTGATGTGGCTGTAAACTCCGTTGTCTAATAACCGTAGCGAAAGCTCGAATATGTGGACTTGTGAACGGCTCATACAACTTTAACGACCTCTCAATTATTTGCTCCAGCTCCGTTTGCAATAACACTTATCCCGCACTCGCCTTTTTTTCTCCGAAAGAGAAAACATTGACCCGCGTGAAGAATAGCGTGGTTGGGCTAATGCGCTATTTAAAAGCAATTTAGGCAGCTCAACAAAAGCCAGCGCCTCTTTAATTGTTCTAGCGGCCCGAACGTTATCAGTAAGCAGACATTCATCAGGAAAAGGCCCACCGAGCCGACCTCAGCATTCAGATAAAGATCAAGGACAGATTAGTACTTCAAACGATGTTAAGATACGCACGCCTATTTGAACATTTACAACAAATGTTGTATGTTTCAAACGATCTTCTGCACAGCGTCATTTTAGAATAAAAAATCCTCGCAGAACGGAGGAATAGAAATGTTCCTATTTATGATGATGAGGCTGATTCCTGAGGTGCGCAGTTGATCACCATATCAAAACCTTTGAAGGGCAGCAAAACATGGTGTATGTCCTATAAGAGACCAGTGCGTTTACTACCACAGGATAGGCACAATAGGTAGTTTCCTCAACACAACAAGGCTTCAGAAAAGTTTCTAATCAAAGTGTGAACGCAGGGGCACTTCACATGAGTGTCACGGGAGACGGCCCTGTGCAAACCCGCACGTACCAAATTCACCTGTAGCTTAGGTAGAAAAAAAAACAGCGTTCTCCATCACTTATTAACACAACATCTGTTTTCCATTTCAGCGGGGACAATGGTGAACCCTGGCGGCAGTGGGCAGGCGGCACCTGTTGGAGCCGGCTCCATGTCATGGAAACGGTGCGCGGGGTGCGGCGGGAAGATCGCGGACCGGTTCCTGCTCTACGCCATGGACAGCTACTGGCACAGCAGGTGCCTGAAGTGCTCGTGTTGCCAGGCCCAGTTGGGCGAGATCGGCACCTCCTGCTACACCAAGAGCGGCATGATCCTCTGCAGAAACGACTACATCAGGTCTGCACCGCCACCGGGCCCTCGCCTCCCAAACGCGCGTGCGTGTGTTTTTTGTTCACGTGTGTCGGTATTGAGGTGTTTCAGGAGATCACGTGGTTGGAGGTTTGTTCTTCTGTACGGCTGCTGATGGAGACCGTTAAACGTGTGTAGGTACCCTTGAAAAGTTTTATATGGACAGACAGGATCACAGGAAAACTCACAACTGTTGTAATCTAACAGAGACCCTGACGTGATCACCGCGTCTGTTTATGAGTTCTCCTCAAGTGACCATTATTTAGTTTTGCTTGTTTTTTGTGCATCGGGGGCACAGAAGCGGTTCGATAGCTGTTTGAAATGGCGCCGTGTTGATGAGAAGGGGTGGGGGTGTATTAGATCCAAGTCTCTGGTCGTCCCCCCTGAAGTCGTCTGGCGAGACCGGGAGGCTTGGGACAGCGTGTGGAAGGGGAGGCGTTTACACCGCAGCCGGCGGGACTGGCAGACACGTACGGGACTCTTCCCTGCGCTTTCTGCCGTGCGGACGAGACGGCCGCGGCGTGGGCCTGCGTGTTGTTTGCTTTTCCACGTGCTAGAAACGTCTGGCGCTGGGCCACAGCTTCCCTTGAGCTCGGCAGGAATGTAAAGGGGTTTTCTTTTCCTGTCCGGCATGTTTGTGAACCGGAGGGAGACGGTTTAATTAGCAAAAAGGGGCCTTTTTAAATATTTATAGAAGGCTGTCTGACACTTTGAGGGGAGGGTAGGTGCCCGTAGTCTCACTCACCTGATGTGAATGGCCTGATTTGACAGGCTAATCAGACAACAGGTTGACCTCCAGAAGGGCGGGTGAAGTGCTCACTGGCCTGAGTTCTTCATGCTGTTTGTGTGGTTGAACAATTGTAATTTAGATTCGTAGAGTTGTTGTTAGTTTTGGAGAAACTTATCGATGAACGTGAGATTCCTTTGATAATCAAGCACGTTTGTAACCTGTTAAATAGTCACATGTTGAAACTGAGTGGCCTCTATTTCAGACGTCCCAAATGGAAGTTTCTAACGTCGTATATATGAACCTGAAATGCCGGCGAGATATCAGACGTGTTCTGATCCACAGAGCGGCTGGGAGAGCGAGTGCTGTTGGCTGCCGTCTAGACATTAGTGCTTGTTTACTTTGGCTCCGGCCCGGTCTAGATCGCTGAAGTCCCGCTTAGACAGTGATGCGGGGGTCGTGGTGGCAGGTGCATGCCGGGGCAAACGTGAGAGGGCTGCCTCCAAACGTGCAGAGTGCCTTCACTCATTACACCTGATCTGGAGGGGGGTTGGGGGTCAAGCTCGCCGCCCTTCTGGTGCAGCCAGGCCGGCGCCCTCTAATTAAAAAGAGCAGGGGCAGAAAAGTGCCGCACCTTTCCCTTTGTGACGAGCGGGCGGCTCACGCAGGCCTGTGATCTGAGGAGAGATAAGAGGGAAGGACAGCAGAGGGAGAGAGGAGGGGAAAAAAGCATCTGACAGTGAGTCCACACAATTAAAAGCTTTAATTAGAGTCCCCCTGCATTTCCCTTTGGTCCTGATGGGTTTTATCTAATGAGATCTAGTTCCTGGCTCCGATCCTCTCCCAATGACGCGTCCGAAATGAATGAGAGCCACATCGCAAACAAAACATTTAATTAACCAAATTGGCTTTTGAAAGAGAGAGAGAGAGGGATGGAGAGGGAGAGAGTGAGGGAGAGAGAGTAGGGGGGATTATTGTGAAGGCCATTTCCCTCTGGTGATTGTGGGGGTGTGGGGGATGTTTAAAGGGACAGACTTATTTTTGTAATAGATGATTAAATTGGCCTTGTAATGTTAATAATGAAGTTATATGTCCTGATTGACTTATATTAATACAACTGAAACAAAACACAGCCACCCAATTGGTTGGGATACCGGAGTAAGAACACATCTTGCGTGAGTCTCTCATGGGTTAGTCCCACCTAATTTCAATCGGGCAGATACCACGGACACCCTGCACAGGGACAACCGCTGTGGGGTGTTGAGGCCCCACTCTGAGGAGAGACAACATACCCTTGAACTTTATTTAGTGAACTCTGCTAATGTTCACCATTGCTCAGGCCCTGGTGGAGAATGATGTTTTCTCCTAACTTGGACCATGGGCTAAGTAGAAATGTTGTGTTCTGAGTTCATTCATATGTGAATCATATGCAAAAGTTGTCCATTTATAAGTTATTTATCTTAACTTCTTTGTCATTTAAAAAATGTACACATTAACCATATAAAACCAATGTTTTTAAGCGCTGTGTTTTAATGCTGGCACTCTAACAGCGTGTTGTTGAGCTGAAGGTGCATTAATTGAGCTTTTGAGGATTCAGAGAGAGGAATTTGTGTAGGCAGGGAGACAGCGTGTGAGGAGAGAGGCAGGGTGTCTGCAGTGCTGGGCTGAGCGCTGCCTCTTTAATGGAATAGGCCTAGGTAATTAAATGGCACTTTTCCAATCGAATGTGCAAGGTAAATCTAATAGTTGGTTATTCAATATCACTTTGAAGGTAGCTCACTCCAGCACTACGACAGCACACGAGCAGGCGAACTATTAGGCCAGGAAAAAACTGGGATCTCAGAAATTAATTAAGTAGCGTGCAATTTAAGGGAAACGTTTATCTTGATTTGTCATAACAGAATTAATTCAAGGCCTTCAATCCACTTGGGACTAGATCTGTTACTCTGAATTAACCAAGTGTAATTCAGTGTGTTTATGCCCCTCCCTTCCACTCTCTCTTTCTTTCTTTCTTTATCTCTCTCAGTCTCACTCTCTCTGTCTCTCTCCCTCACTCTCTCCCTCCCCCTCTCCCTCTCAACCCCCTTCCCTATCTCCTCCTCTAATGTAGCCTTGTCATTATGCAAAGCTGGGCTTAAGTATCAGGCCCAGTGCTTTTAAGGTGCTTTGGCTGCTAATGTTGAGAGGCATTTTTATAATGGACTGTGATGCAGAAATCATTGTTGTACTACCTTACATCAGTCTGCTCAAAAGGTTCTACTGAAGAGGCCAGCTTTTGCCAGATGGCTCTAAATTGCTCTGCTAGGTTGTAATTCACCTCACAGCCAGCATCCAAATTAAATCCAGTAGACATCAGCTATGGAGTGTAGACAGCTTCCAAAAAAAAAAACATATACACGCACATCTATATATATATATATATATATATATATATATATATATATATATATATATATATATATATATATAATTTTTTTTCTAATGAAAGACAGACTTGGCAAGTACTGTCTGTTTTTATCCCTCTGCTCCAAAATGGAAAGTGTTAATAAATCAACCTTGTGTGACAGGGCCGTGTTTCGTTATGTATGATTGATTGCTGGGGTGAATAGCCTGGAGGAAAAAAACCCAACAAAAGCATAGAGAGAGCAGCCATTTGAAGAGAAGGAGGTGAAAACCAGCAGTGTCATTGCAATTAAAGAGTCCCCTGGCCTTAATTATACTGACCCGCACTCACTCGCCCACAGCACAGGAGTTCAATGGAGAGAGAGACCATTAGGGGCCAGGAGCAGACTGATAGCAACTTAATTGAGCACCTAACGCCTTCAGGCCTTTAAATCAAATACTATCAGGAGCCGTCCCCTGGTCAAATAATTAAGCCGGTATGTATAGCACACACTGTGAAAAGGAACGTGTGGTCTGGAGAGTGTTTCTCTAAGTCTTTCAGTTTCTCGTAAAGTCCTCCACACAAGGGAAATTAAAGAGACAGTTAAAATAAAAACTCCCAAATAATGTGGACGTGTAAATAGCGAGATCTGGGCTGCGTTGTGAAGGTTCGAGGGTGTGAAGGAGCTTTTCCAAGCGAACGGATGGTTGAGTCAGATCACTGTCTGAAGATTAGGGTGGCTGTCATTTTCCAGGTGGGGCCAGTGGCGGTGTTTAAAGATATCCCTCTGACATTTTCTCATGACTCGTCTGTTCAATTTACGCCGTGGAAGCCGCACTGTTGTCACAGGCCTAAAGCTAATTACTTTTGAAATTGAGTTTTGATTGAGCCTCACCAATCGATGCCACAGCAAAATTTGTTTCTCTGCTGTCCTGTAAGCAGCCAATCGGAAAGCAGCGTTAGAGGCTCCACGCTGCCATTCAAGCAGAGCGCGCAGTCGTGAAGCGGGGGGGGTGGGGGGGGGTGGGCGGTTGGTGCAGAGGGGGTGGGGGGGGGATGTCCGCCACCCGCACTCAGGCCACGGGACTCACAGAGCCTCGATGCCCCACGAAACACACACACACACACACACACACACACACACACACACACACACACACACACACACACACACACACACTGTTTCCAACAAGCCATGTTAGACTCCACCGTAGTTTATCGGGAGAGAGCAAATCATTGGGCGCTCTTGTTACAGGATGAATCTCCCTCAGGCTGAGATTTAGTTTAAATATACTGTATATTTTATATAGATTTAGTTTAAATATACTGTATATCTTATAGATTTTTCATTAGTTCTTTGGTGCAGGTCGTGTTATGGAATGTGGTCTCTCTAGTGTTCTCCTCTCCTCTTTTAACTCCCTGTTCCTCCACCTCCCACTCTACGTCCTTCTTCCTCTGTCCCTCTCTTCCTTCATCTCCACCTTTGCTATCTCTCTCTCTCTCTCTCTCTCTGCATCCCTCCCTCCCTCTCTCTCCCCATCTCTCTCCCTCTCTCCCTCCGTCCTGAGCTTGTCAGATGCTGTGGTCTTATTTGATTGTGTAGGAAAAGTGCAGTGATAGAGTAAACACCCAGTGAGATATGATGACAAATGGCTCCAGATCCCAGTAAATTACTTTCTGCTCAAATCGAAATTTCATTCAGTTTGTTGCTCTGCGAGATGAAGTAATCTAAATTGTGGACTCAGAAGGCAGATAGAAGGGGGAAGCCGGAGCAAGCGTTTCATTATCAGGAGCCGGAGAGAGAGAGAAGGTTAGGGAGGGAAAGATGAGCAGGGAGTGAATCTAAAGTGTTGACACCATGATTGAAAAGGTTAACCCATGCACGCTGCATATCAGGCCGAGGTAGTCGAGGGTTTCTAATGGGTACGCGCCGGTGACGGCATCCCGCTAATGGCAAAAGCACTATGTTTCCGTGCAGATGCGCCGGTGACGGCATCCACGTAAGGCCCAAATGGGGGGGGGGGGGGGGGGGGGGGGTTTAGTTACTGGCCAGCCCAGGTGAGGCCCAGGTGAGCTCCAGGGTCAGGCTCTCCAGCAGCGCATTGGCCGTTTTCACTTCTGATCTCGAGTATTGTTTCTGTTTTCCAGTATCAGATAAATGCTAGATGTCGTTTGTTTCTCTGTGCATGCGGTTGCTACAGACCTGGCACGGACGTAATGTATGCAAAATCTCTTTGGCGCTGAAGGATTTCATTTCAACAGTAAAGGAAACAGCCAGTAAAACATCTGCTGTGTGTGAATGTTATATGTACATTAATTCTGCTTTATTTATAGATAAACAAAGACAACACCCATAACAATTTAAATGTGGAATTACATTAGGATTACATTAGGATTACATTGGTTATGGTTAATGTCATGAACGGTTGTTTTATTTTTTTAAGGGTCTTTAATTCTCCCTCCTGGTCTCTCATATGTAATGTTTATATTATACATATATTATGTGTCTAATGGGCTATGTGTGTTTTGAACTTAAATGTTGTGCAACACCTATGTCTGCAGTGTTGCTAACCGTGTGTGTGTGTGTGTGTGTGTGTGTGTGTGTGTGTGTGTGTGTTGGCAGGTTATTTGGAAACAGTGGAGCTTGCAGTGCTTGTGGTCAGTCCATCCCAGCCAGTGAACTGGTCATGAGGGCACAGGGGAATGTGTATCACCTCAAGGTAACTCGGGCATTATCCATATTCATTATTATTAATAAACAAAATAATTGTATCTTTGTCTTATTATCTTTGTCTTTGTATGTCATATTTGAAATGCTTCATCTTAATATATAGCAACAGTAAAAAGGTTTGTGTGTGTATGTGTGTTCACACACATTTACATAAAGTCAGAAACCCATGGGTCTGTAGGTATCATTTTGTTATATAGATCTTTTATGTAGTCAACCACAATTTACCTTAGAAAGTATCTTACTTCAATTTAAATGTAAAAAACGTTCTAAAGTTGATTTAAAATCAATAAATAGATAAATAGATCACAATAATTTATTCATGCACATGTGTCTGCGAGTGAAAAAGTGAGTGAAAGAGAGACCAAGACGGGGACAGACGGAAAGGTATTGAATTGTGGGTAATGTAGTCATTTTTCCCCTCTTCTCTATGGCAGTGTTTCACATGTTCCACATGCCGGAACCGGCTAGTCCCTGGAGACCGGTTCCACTACATTAATGGCAGCTTGTTTTGCGAACACGACAGACCCACAGCGCTCATTAACGGCCATTTGAGTTCACTGCAGACGAACCCACTGCTGCCCGATCAGAAGGTGAGAACAGCGGCTCTTCTTACAGCCTGACACACTCACAAGATCCCAAACCACACACTCGAACCCACAAGCAGCAGAACGGGCCTGCATTCCCTACACATCCATCTGCATACGTCTGCCGCACATAGACCCAATACAGGACGCCTGTTCACGCTGCCATTTGAGTATTTATATTTATCTACAGTCACGAGTAGCTACAAGCCTCATAGCTACAAAGTGCGCATGACACAGGAAACATGACAGCCGCCGGATTGCTTTTTAAAGGGGAAAAAATGACAGCAGTCTAAAAGTACTTTAACCTGCTCCCCAGAAGCCCTCGGGCCCAAGGTCAGGCCTGCAAGACAAGAGCAATTCAGACTGGCTGAGAGCTAATTTGTCACAATTAATGTCAGCTCCCTAAAATGAGAACAGTGCTAACACAGGCCTGGTGTTGTCTAAGTGAGAGGCAGGAAGGGCCCAGGGCTGGGCAGAAGTTCCCCTCATAATTCTGCTGTCTTAGTATTTCATACTGATTATGTATTGATGACATTGATTCATTTACGCTTTACCGCAAAGCCCGCAATAGATATTAAATCTTATTGACCAAAGGCAAATTTTAATTTTGCACACCAGATCGGTTCTTCCATCATTTCTGATGACACAGGTTTGAATTTTTAGTGTTCACGGATGTCAATCAGCAGATCTGAACTTATTGCCTTGTGGTGAAAATATCACCTGGCCTCCCTCGTCACTAAGATGTTTTTTCAGTCTCCGAATGCATTGCGCTCATAAAGAGAACGTTGAGGGAACTTCTGGGAGTTGCTGAGGTGGTTAGTGCTGCATTAACACGATGATAGTCTCCCATGTTCATATACAGGCCTGGTTATTTGGTCTCGCCCACTGCAGCATAGTCAGCTTAAAATATCTACAATGAGCCAGGTGAGTGAGTGAGTGCTTTATTTAACTCTCTCCCGTTCTGGCCTCACAGCCAAACAGCAGCGCCAGTAGCAGAGTACAGCACACAGGCCATGTATATCAGAGTACAGCACACAGGCCACGACTATCAGAGTATAGCACACAGGCCACGACTATTAGAGTACAGCACACCGGCCACGACTATCAGAGTACAGAACACAGGCCATGACTATCAGAGTACAGCACACAGGCCACGACAATCAGAGTACAGCACACAGGCCACGACAATCAGAGTACAGCACACAGGCCACGACAATCAGAGTACAGCACACAGGCCACGACTATCAGAGTACAGCACACAGGCTACGACTATCAGAGTACAGCACACAGGCTACGACTATCAGAGTACAGCACACAGGCTACGACTATCAGAGTACAGCACACAGGCCACGACTATCAGAGTACAGCACACAGGCCACGACTATCAGAGTACAGCACACAGGCCACGACTATCAGAGTATAGCACACAGGCCACAACTATTAGAGTATAGGACACAGGCCACGACTATCAGAGTACAGCACACAGGCCACAACTATCAGAGTACAGCAAACATGCACACACCATTATTGGAGTATAGTACAATATAGTACGGTATAGTACAGTATAGTATATTACATACACACACACATACATACATACATATATATGCACCCACATTAAAATGGTTAAGATACTCACTTAGTAATCAGAACGTTGCAGAGTCAAGCCCCACTGCTGCCATGTGGTCAACCCTCAATTAACCCTCAATGACTTTTACCCTCAGTTGCTCAAACTGTATCCAGTCATTTTGTATAAAAATAAAAGTGTCAGCTAAACACTGTAAATGTATGTGTCTGATCAGGGACTGAAGGTGAGTGTGTGTGTGTGTGTGTGTGTGTGTGTGTGTGTGTGTGTGTGTGTCTGGGCACAGACTGAAGGTGTGTGTGTGTGTGTGTGTGTGTGTGTGTGTGTGTGTGTGTGTGTGTGTGTGTGTGTGTGTGTGTGTGTGTGTGTGTGTCTGGGCACAGACTGAAGGTGTGTGTGTTTGTGTGTGTGTGTGTCCTAAGAAACGAAGAGAGCGGAGGAGGACAGATGAGAAACTGAGATGAGGGGAAGTGTTGGAAATGAGAGCAAAAAGAGAAGAGAGGAGAGAGGGAGAGAGAGGGAAGTGACAGAAGAAAGAGAGATAAAGAGTCGGAGATGGAGAGCGTTCCGTTAGGCTCAGTGTTCCATCACGAGCCTTTTAAGAGCTCCTCTCTTCCACAAATCAGCACTCCGAGCTCCTTGCGTTTCAAATTGAAAGCCTTTGCATTATCTAGCTTAATTCTAAATGTCTGTTTAAGCCGCCTGTCGCTGGGCCCCCTCCCTACACTCGCACGCCACGCTAAATATGAGGGCTCATTGTTTATTTATGTGCCGACATCAATTGTAGTGAAAACAGCTGAATTATTAATGTTAAAATGCAATCTGAATATTGGCCGCGCTGCTTTAATTATAGCGGGGAGAGAATTCTTAAATACACACAGACGCCTCTCTGCTCTCAGCAGAGCTAAGAAGAAGAGCTCCAAGTGTCCTCAGCAGATGCTGGAGATGAATGATGATTTCCTGAGCGCTTGGTGTAGAGAGTTATTACGGGCTCCAGACTGGAGCCTTCAGCAGAGATGTAGAGGACCAGACAACAACAACAGGGACCCGGTGTAGTGTAGAGAACGGGTCCACGTTTACAGCAGAGACCGGATGTAGTGTGGTGTAGATGACCAGAGCCTGTTCCTGGATCCTGCAGCCTGGCTCTGAACCAACCACTAGGCCTCAGTAGGCCTCCAAGCACACAGAATCCTGGTGTGAAACCTTCGTTTGGCTGGGGGTGTGGGTGGGGGTGTGGGTGGGGGTGTGGGTGGGGGTGTTGGTGGGGGTGTGGGTGGCTGAGTGTTCCTAACTCATGCTTGCTCTGGCGGATATGCGGTCCCGTCTGGCTGACGTTGTTTTTATTATGTGTGATTTCATGGTGACATAATTGGTGTTGTCCATGTCGGCGGCTCAAGACATTTGATGCTCATTTATTAAGCAGGCTTCCCGGCTTCTCCCTAATCTCTTTGTTCAGGACAGACAAATTACCTTCCTCGTGCTGAGGCTGGACCCGGGGGAGACGAACCTTCTCAGCCTCCCTCTCCTTAATTAGCCCCCGAAAGCAGGGGGTTTGCAATTACTAATAGACTGAAAGCCTGCTAGGAACGTGCAGAAGGAGCAGAGAAGCAAATTACCCCCTAGAATGTTTAAAACAAAAAGAAATTGTGAAAGAGAGGAAAAAGTGAGTGAGCGGGAGAGAAAGAGAAGGAGAAAGTAGGGAGAGAGAGGGAAAGAGAAGTTGGTCGCGGCTGTCTGTGGTAGCAGAGTGAGGTTGCTCAGATGAGGGTATAATCGTCCCTGTTGTTCCGCCGTGCAGAAGCCCGGGGCTCTGGGGACTGTGCGGCAGTATCATTCACACCCAGACAAAAAGAGACTAACTTCATAAAATGGGCTTTAAAGTTAATGCACAGGAAATAGGACAGCAGATGGTCTCCAAAACCTCGCTGATCAATAAATTAAGCAGAGCTGGCAGTGTTCTGTGCCTCCTTCATTAGACACAGAAGTCTTTTCAGCGGCTCTTTTGGAGAATATCGCCACTTTTTTGGGTTGCTGCTCATGTCACATTTTACATCGCTGTTCTGTGCCTTGGTCTGCTCTTACCTAGTGTTGCCAAACACATGCAGGCAAAAAAAATGCTCATAACCTAAAATAATCTATAATCTATGATAGCTTAGCTCAGTGTTTTTTTTTATCTCTCCTTTCTTATAAGTTAGCAAGTTGCTGTCTTTGTTAAACTAGAACAGTGTGAGGTTGGCCGACTGATTGTAATTTTCCTGTCTGCCTACATTGCCCTACTTTACAGTAATGTTTGTTCATTTCTGGGTTTGTCCAACATGCTTTTTGCTCTCTGTGTCTCACTCTCTCACTCTGTCTCTCTCTCTCTGTCTCTCTCTCAGGTGTGTTAGGAGGGATGTGAAGATAATAACGGGACGTGTGCCTTCATTCCAGCCCTTGCTCATTGTCAGTGCAGACCTCTCTGTCCTGACCGCCACCCCCCCACGCCCTCTACCCCTCCCCCTCTCCTCTCCCGCATCCCAGAGTTCCTGTGTCCACACACTTGCCCCTTGCCCCCCCCAGAAACCCTGATCATAGGCGGAATCACAGCGCTGAGGCGCTTCCGGTGGAAAACTGAGGACTCCATGAACTGACTTCCAGGAGACTGCTCAAACCCTGAGGGACTCAAAGACATAAAGAGAAAGAAAGTCAAACGTGAGAGATAGACCAAGCAAAAGGACTTTTCGGCTAAGAGAACGAAAGGGAGAGAGAGAGAGTAAGACAAATGAAGCTAATTAGCTGCAGCTTTTTGAATTTGTTTGATAATTAATAGGGGCGAAACAGTGCTTTTTTCCTTTTTTAAATTTTTTTTCTCTTTACTTCCTTATCTATTCTCGTTTCTTGGCAACACGGTATCTTTCTATATTTTAAATGTTGTAAAGGGAATGTGTTTCATTTTGGGTGATATAAACATCAAAAAGACTGGGGTGGAAGAAGTATCCGTGGCTTTTTTGTGCAAATCAAATCATGAACACTCTTGGTGTATTTGTAAAATTATCATGTATGTATGCATGTAAATGTTTTTGTCCCAATGTGGCTACCGTACACTACACCTGACACACAGCTAACCCCATCCCTTCTTATCTGTACCCCAAACCACAGCAACCAACAAAAAAGATCATAGCTGTCAACTTATAAATGCTGAATGAGAGAGAAATCTATTTGTGATATTTTCAGAGACATTTGCTCCAGTATGGTGTATTTAATTAATAAAAAATTAAGATTAAAAGGCACTTCTTTTTGCTATCATATCCAGTTTGTGTTGCTTTTTTGTTTATTTATATATTCTTTTTTTTTTTTTTTTTTGCAGTACCAAATACAAAATCTAGCAATTGATTATAAAGTTATTGCATCAAAAGCTTCACACCGATTGGTTGAAATATTCCAAGGGGTGTGTAGTCTGTTTTATACATTGCCTTTGAGGAAGTGGTGCAGATTTGGTATTGTACTAATGAAAAATGCATATCCATACAGTCTGGACTTCTTAATCTGTGATCTGTCCAGAAATAGATTACCTATGGTTTCCAAAAGAATACTCCACACATGATTTTTTTTTTCCATCAGAAGGCCCAAGTGCTTTGTGTTATCACAGCAATTTATCTCATCTGGTCCCAAAGAGTTTCTCTCGAGAAAAGGGTTCATTAGCAAAACTCTGCTTTTTCATTAACCTTTCTGAATGTAGTGTCATCCCTGAGCATCTATCCGCCCCAGCACTGTCTCTCTGTGCCTGTCTGTGCAGTAATTATGAAGTCAGATGATGGGGTGGCTAATTGAAAATGGATAAACATGTATCCTTGGCTCTCTTTTCAAACCATCACGCTATTCATCGCTACCAATGCGGGGGGAAATGTCTCTTTGAAGATTCAATTACTGCAGAGAGGGGGAGAAAGGTGTTTCCATGCAGCCTGAATAGACGATTTACCCAACAAATCGGTGTTGGGAGCTTTTTCCCCGAGCTAATAGGTATGAAGGGGTCTGATTAGCATATCCAGAAAGCCAGGCTGAGGTCCACCTCAGTCATTAGACAGGTGGATCTTAACAGCGCATGGACTGAACATGACTACAAGCATTGCAAATGAGTCAAAACCATAGGCTGTGTCAGTGTATTACTCAGGATACCTGTCTGCAATTCTAATTTGATCATGAGAGTGGGAATCATTTTAATTCCAGATGGGTTTTCTGGATGTTTCCAGAACATTTCACCATAGAAACACTTAGCAGTTTAAATTTCCGTTCTTTGAGAAATTCACAAATTTTCTCCTATTTGTCTGGTTTTCAGTATCCTTTCAGTTTAACTTGAGGGATTTTGACATTGTGTTTGCTATACGGCTCAGTTCTTTTGTACAAATTCTGCCTTTATATGAATTCTTTCCTACAAAATTCTGACAATGGGTGAGAATGAGCAGAGCGGCGCAGAACTAGCTGAACAGTGGGAGGGAAAAAAGACCCAAATCCCGTGAGTATGTTGGCCTGCCGGAAGACCGCCCTTTAAAAGCTTCATTAGAGAGCCCTGCACTAGAAGACCACCCCTTTAAAAGCTTCATTAGAGAGCCCTGCACTAGAAGACCGCCCCTTAAAAGCTTCATTAGAGAGCCCTGCACTAGAAGACCGCCCCTTTAAAAGCTTCATTAGAGAGCCCTGCACTAGAAGACCGCCCCTTTAAAAGCTTCATTAGAGAGCCCTGCACTAGAAGACCGCCCCTTTAAAAGCTTCATTAGAGAGCCCTGCACTAGAAGACCGCCCCTTTAAAAGCTTCATTAGAGAGCCCTGCACTAGAAGACCGCCCCTTTAAAAGCTTCATTAGAGAGCCCTGCACTAGAAGACCGCCCCTTTAAAAGCGTCATTAGAGAGCCCTGCACTAGAAGACCGCCCCTTAAAAGCTTCATTAGAGAGCCCTGCAGTAGAAGACCGCCCCTTTAAAAGCTTCATTAGAGAGCCCTGCACTAGAAGACCGCCCCTTTAAAAGCTTCATTAGAGAGCCCTGCACTAGAAGACTGCCCCTTTAAAAGCTTCATTAGAGAGCCCTGCACTAGAAGACCGCCCCTTTAAAAGCTTCATTAGAGAGCCCTGCACTAGAAGACCGCCCCTTTAAAAGCTTCATTAGAGAGCCCTGCACTAGAAGACCGCCCCTTTAAAAGCTTCATTAGAGAGCCCTGCACTAGAAGACCACCCCTTTAAAAGCTTCATTAGAGAGCCCTGCACTAGAAGGGCACTACAGGTGCAACCGTTAACAGTTTTGCCTTGTTGGGAACTACGTGAGGAATTGAAATCAGTTTTAACACACACTCTGCTGCATAAATGCTTTAACGGTTTGGTTTAACTGTCAAGAAATGTCAAGAAAATTCCAAAAAGTGACCAAAATATGATTTTTATTTTTTACACATCAGAATTGCTTCACAGAAATGTTAATTTACATGAACCCAGAATGTGTGCTGTGTTTCAGGGCCTGACTGGAGTGATTTGTGCTGATGAGAAGACAAAGTCTGTCCCCAGCTGTGCTACTACTTACAGCCTGGTCTTCAACTCTCTGTTGCTTTACCAGGTGTTCGAATGTGATGGCTATGACATTAATCTACAAAATACATTTATGAAAAACAGATGACTGTCCTCACACAATAGCTGCATTTGTATTTAAAACAAATATGTTCATCATGTCAATATCTATAATGATGACGATTTCAGCTTGTTCTCTGTTTATATTTATTGTGTTTGGACGAAACATCAAAGCTTAAATATACCTGAAATTTTTTATTTGATTTTTTATTTTTTGAAATATTTTACCTGATTACACTTAACACATTTATGACACCTGTGTTTGACATTATGCTAATGAAGGGAATGTTTTTTTTATTGCATTTCACTACACATTAAACTCTTATTTTTAATAAAATAAATTAATTAATAATTTTTTTATTTAATTAAAAACCTTATTTTTTAATGTTATTAAATCTTTATTAATTTATATTAAATGTTCTGTTTTAATCTTGAAGGCACAAGACAAACCCCATCACAATAAAAAAATGTAAACCTTAAAAACTGGGCTAATGTGTAATGGCCATGATGTGTGGCACCATGGTCATTAATGTTCTTTACACATGGCAAAGCTCAAATGCTAAAGAGATGCTATAGGAGCCATTTGAAAATGTCACTCAAGCACTCATAATCCATATTTCACATGTGGCTTTGAAGTAGCACAAAAGGGTCTGAGGTAATGGAACTAGCGCTCCGTAATGGCGGCCAGACAAATGGTGTCTACGCTCCAAGGCAAACGACGCTTCCATCCTGCAGAGAGGTGTTGTGTCTCCGCTTTCAATCACCACGCGTGCTGGTGGACGTGGGTGCTGGAAGGAGACGTCATCATCTGCTCAGCACTCGGGGGCGGACTACAGGTGGACACTGGTAATGCACCTCAGACCTTCTGCGCGTGTTTTTAGGGGGTATTTTTTTCAAAGGTTTCAAAGTTTCAAAGGTTTTGGTTCAACCTGGACATCTCAGATTTTAATTGGTTTTAAAAGAGAGTTAGAGAGAGAGAGAGAGAGAGAGAGAGAGATAAAGAGAGAGAGAGAGAGAGAGAGAGAGCCAGGCAGGCTCCTGGGAACAGCTGTTAGATGCCTTGGCATGTTTGGGCCTGCTGCCCTGTCATATTTGTACAGGCTCTTGCCTGTTTACAGGGTGGATGTGGCGAGCACATGCAGCTGAGTCTGTGAGCTGGGCCTGTGTGCTGGGTCTGTGAGCTGGGTCTGTGTGCTGGGTCTGTGAGCTGGATCTGTGAGCTGGATCTGTGTGCTGGGTCTGTGAGCTGGATCTGTGTGCTGGGTCTGTGAGCTGGATCTGTGTGCTGGGCCTGTGTGCTGGGTCTGTGAGCTGGATCTGTGTGCTGGGCCTGTGTGCTGGGCCTGTGAGCTGGATCTGTGTGCTGGGCCTGTGTGCTGAGTCTGTGTGTTGGGCCTGTGAGCTGGGTCTGTGTGCTGGGTCTGTGTGTTGGGTCTGTGAGCTGGGCCTGTGTGTTGGGCCTGTGTGCTGGGCCTGTGTGCTGGGTCTGTGAGCTGGGCCTGTGTGTTGGGCCTGTGAGCTGGGCCTGTGTGCTGGGTCTGTGTGTTGGGTCTGTGTGTTTGGTCTGTGTGCTGGGCCTGTGTGTTTGGTCTGTGTGCTGGGCCTGTGTGTTGGGTCTGTGTGCTGGGTCTGTGTGCTGGGCCTGTGTGTTGGGTCTGTGAGCTGGGTCTGTATGCTGGGCCTGTGTGTTTGGTCTGTGTGCTGGGTCTGTGTGCTGGGTCTGTGTGTTGGGTCTGTGTGCTGGGCCTGTGAGCTGGGCCATATGAGCTGGGCCTGTGAGCTGGGCCTGGGTGCTTGGTCTGTGTGCTGAAAAGAGTCTGAAAGAGTAATATTCATTTTCCTTTGTGTCTAAATCAAGATGGGAAAAATATTTTAATATTAAAGATGATACCTAATATGATTGTCTATAATTAAAAACAGCAGTATTCATTTTCGATTGTTTTGGATAATCAGAAATGAATACCAAACAAGACAATGGACAAAGTCAGAGGAATAAAGAATGACATTTCTGTGTCTTTTTCCCCACTGTTTGGTCAGGTGGTGAGGACGCTGTGTAAATGTGTATGAGTGGGTGTAAACTCTGAGCTCTTAGTCCTGTCATTATGTAGGTCAACATTTCATCACTTTCAGCATGCTCATCAGCCAGGAATGGAAGACGTTTCAGTCCTGTTTTTGAGACGCGCGTAAGGCCTCTGTGCACGGCAGAAAGACCCGACAGACGTGGGTACATGTGAAACTGTGCTTTTGTTCCACATGTACGCTGCAAGCAGACACATGCCTTTATGGATAAGAGAGTGCCTGTACGTGTTGGTTAATCAGGAGACGTGGGGGCTGCACGTGTGACGAGCTTCACGTATGCTGCAGGACTGCTGAGAGACAGGGCCTATAGCAGAATCCACACATTTACCAAAACCACCAGGAAAAGCTAAACTGAGGAAGAGTGTTAGTCCTGGCAGCTGGATTCCAAGTCACTCATTACTCTGAGAGCATCAGGGGCGTTAAAAGGTGTTGTGCAAAGATGCCCCATGTCCCTGTCAAATGCCCCCCTTTCCCAAAGTCACTCTGGAAGCCTGGGGTCTTTGTGAATGGTACATGCATTTACCATTACACGCCCCTCAGTGCCGCTCGCCGTCATTAGCGCTGACGCAGTCGGCTGCCTGCTCGGACCTGACATGCACTCTTAAAACAGCCTGTCTGCAGACCACGTGCTCCTCTCCCGTCCTCTTCACATTATACACATCAATAATTAATCCCAGGACTCAACTACCAAAAGCCCCAGAACCTCTGACAGTGTTGGAGAGACGTCAGAACCCCCTGCAGGGTTTTTACTGTCTGAAGGTCAGCAGGTGAGCGAGGACACATCCCCGGTATGAGGGTCCTTCCTGTTGAAGCCTCGTGCCAGTAAGCTGGCCCAGGAAAGCGGAGAAGGCCTTCATCTCGCCATTATGGTGTGAAATCTGGTTAGTAATTGTTCTGTTTCAACAGCCTCTCCGTGGCATGTGCAAACAACTTAAAATAGCACCTGGGCAGAGGTGCTCAGTTACTTAGCACGGTGTTCGATAACATGGAGACGGACATGCAAATATTGGTAAGGCAATTAAAGCCAGTCTTGTTTGCCTTAAAGTAGAGGGGTAACCCAATCCTGGCCATTATGAGCGTGCTCAGAACGCAGTTGCGAGCAGCACCAGAGAGGCACGACTTCTTCCTGCTAAAAGGGTTATACCTCCCGCCGTGCAAGAGGCTCCCTTTTCACAAACGGCCATCTTCACCAGCGTGCAAATGCACTTGTAATGCGATGAGATTGAAAGCACCACCCATTTCTCCCTCCCTCTCTCTCCCTCTCCCTCTCTCTCTCCCTCTCTCTCTCGTTCCCCCTCACTCCTGCACTCCCCCTGGGGCTTACAATGGACTTCTGGAAAGGAGGCATTTACGGGATACTTCCATTTTTTTTTCACCAAACAAAAAGGAGAAGACTCACCCCCATTAGTAACTCTACTCCCATTTACTCTGGGTTCACCTGGATAGGAACTAACTACACACACACACACACACACACACACACACACACACACACACACACACACACACACACACACACACACACACACACAAAACACTGGGCTGGGTTTTAGCTTCCTAAGTGCAAAAGCATTTAAACAAAACTTTAATGGTGTCATCTGAAAATAACTCTCTGGCCTGTACACCTGGTTCCATTAGTAAACACTGCTGCTCATAATGCTTGTAAAACGAACATTACAGATATTTGCACATTATAGATATTTTCACATATGTTTTCTTTATGGCAAGCCAAAATATGCACATACATGTACCTCCTCACAGAGTGCAAATCAATGTTAGAGCATAAAAATCGGTTCTTGCCAAAGGTCAAATAGACTACTGACGACTGATGGCTTATATAGTTGTATATACAGTATATATATTAGAGATCTTTTCAACACTCTTTCTTCTTACTACCTCAGGGGGTCATTGATAAAAAAAGTAAAAAATAAAAGCAAAAAAAAAACAAAAAAACAGGTAGTCGATCCATACCCAGGCCAGATGCGTTTATTTCGGGTGGTAGGTTTTCTAAGATGGGGATTTTTTAAAAAGAATTTCTCCGCCTCGTCCCCATTTCAGGGCATTCACTGAGGGAACGCAGTAACAATAATAATCCATTAAGCCGTCCGTGGCTCACGACAACGGCACGCAGGTCTCCTGTTAAGTGCTGGGCTATCCACGCACTCCATGGGAGTGAGCAGTGAATGAACAGCCTCCCATACAGAGACCAAACACACGCGATGGGCTGGCGAGAGAAAGCTCTCAAAAGTAACAGTCAAAGGATCCGGAGGAGAGAGCCAACTCGCAGAACTTAGCTCACCTTAGGATCACTTACAGTCTGCTAAAGGTTCTCTTCCTTTCATTGTAATGGTAATCAAACTGTACATGCAAAGATGTAGAAATGCTCTCCAAACACTGAAGTTAAAAATAGCCTTGCGTGTTTCATGGATTGGGTTCAGGAGGCATGCTGTCGGGGACTCGGGGGTGAATGTGTGATTAAACTGTGCTACGGAAACCCGGGTTTGATGCCCAGTCTGAAGACCCTGGCAGCAGGGTTGGCACCCAGCACATTTGCTCAGGATCACCCCGTCAGCTGCCACCCACTGGCCCCGCTGCCATGCCGTGGCGCCCAGGAAATTAGGACATCATGCAACCACAAGAAACACATGACAGCTGAGTAGCACCAGCCACGCCAACTCGACTTAACAGCCGCGTGGCTTCCACGGCGAACGCCTCCTGTGTTCAGAGCTGTTTGGCAAACGAAATCAGGGGGAATGGAGTGTTTTTTGAAAAGACGCGTGCTGTGGAAAGTGCTTGCATAACGGCGACAGTTGAATGCAAGTAAGTGGAAATGTGGCACTAATGCTGCCGCGATGATGTTCAGGGCACCGGCTGCTCTTGTGGAACCGGACGAGGGGCGGGAGAGGGCCAGGGCCCCAGAGCTGGGGGCTCAACACTCTAGAAGAACAGCAAAAGGTCACCAAATGCTTTCATTAATCAGCCAAAGCAGGGCAAGGCGTGCAGAGGGCAGCTCATTACACAGATCTGCTGCGGATCTCGTGCTGGATGAAGCGCAGGAACACCAAGACGAGCCACCAATTCAGCCCTGCTGGAGCTCCAGGTCTGTTTAATAGTATAAAGATTGAATAATGTGACATCAATCTCTGGATGAATTTATCACCCTGTGTGTGGATTATGACTGTGCAAATGTGTTTTTTTTCATCTCTGAATTGAACAGGAAGAGAATTCAATATCTGAAAGACTGTATGGCCACGAATACTCCAAAACAGCTCTGAATGGGTCGAAAAAAGGAATGAAACAACTAACCTAAAGATCTCCTATGTGATATAAGCCTTGTTGTCAACAACACACAAAAAGAAAACAAAAAACCAAAACAACAACAAAAGGAAAGAACTACACACAAGAAGAGTTATCTTCTTGTCATATTAATAAAGCATTTCCAGCCAGCTCTTTAAGGCGTTCTCTTTATTTCAAGCACTGTTGCAGAGAGAATGTGTTGGCAATGACTAATTTCTCATTGTTAAATATATCTATTAATGATTTTTCTGGGAGGCTTTGAAGTCAGGAGCATTAGAAAGCTGTAAATCACACAGTTGCCTGCTGTCTGCCTGAGAGGCTGTCTGAGATCCCCTTATCTGAGCAATTACACGCAGGGAGAGGGATCTGCTTAGGATCTATCTGTTCATTCTCAGCCCATCCCACACACTCTCACACACACACACACACACACACACACACACACACACACACACACACACACACACACACACACACGACTTACACTCATTTCTCAATTTCTTTTAGCTATCATGATTTACACTCATACCAATGTTTGACCCTGCCTGAATTCTTTAACCCTTAACGGTCTTTCCCAGCAATTAGTGATAGGAGAGTTCACGGCGTGCTCCTGCAGATATTGCAGTCTCTGACGCAGATTTGCTAAAAGGCACTGTGCACACACTCGTCCCCGTGAGAGGATGCAGGGGCGTTCTGCTCGCCGGACAGCAATTCGCTCAAAGCTGCTTGCAAATCACCAGTCACGCACTAGGTTCACTAAATTCCCCACTAAGTGCTAAAGTGTTTGGGGCATGTCCACACAGGGCAGAGGTCAGGTGTCAGGGGGAGGTGGGTGACAGACCAAGATGATGGCTTTGGCCTGAAATCCTGATCATTCCTTCAGTGAAGAAGAAAACAGAAAAAAATAAACTACATCAGAAAATTTGTTTAATGTAGCCCAAGGAGCGTTCACTATGTACACTTTCAAATGACAGAGCAAGATACGTTCTCCTCTTTTTTCATCTTTAAAGTTCTTCTAGAGTAAACAGTTTCTAAGTACATTCTTGGACAGATGCACTTGCCTACTCCATCCACTCTTATCTTAGCATGATTGTCAGTGTATATTATCCAGCGCTTTTAATTCTGTGGGATGGCTCTGTGGCTGATGGATGCAGCCTGGAGCGCATGCTGAAGGTAGAATATGCCATTAGGCAGAAAACAGGACCTTAACCAACGACCCTCTTCCTGCCATTTCATCCCTCTCTCTTCCACTGACCTTTACATATAATTAAACAAGTAGTTCAAGCAGCTCCAAATGGGCCTCAAAGAGCTTTCACTTTTTGCCTGTGGTTCATCCCCCTCACTGCTTGACTTTTATATATTTATTTTCCCTTGCCTGCGTGAGCTGGGCTCTCCGGCTTTCTGTTTGTCATCACAGAGGACCAGAACCCGGCGATTCGGAAGCCGTGATGCGGTTCCTGCGTCACGGGGGGGAAAGGGGCTGGTGGTGTTAGCCTGGGCAGGCCTGGGGTGGAGCTTCTCACGGCGATGGCAGGCTGTGGGCTTTCCCTCTTAATGAGCGTGGTCATAAATAAATGCATGGCTCTGATTAGCCGGCGTGCGGGGAAGGAGCTGGCTCTGCTGCTGGGAGATGAGGAGGATGAGGAGGGTGAGGAGGGGGTTGGAATTAGCGAGTGGCCCAGGACAGAGGCTCCGTGCCTGGGATTCTGTGGTGATGTGGGCCCTCGGCAGAGGGAGATGGCCTTTGAGCAGATGCCACTCCTGGTGTCAACTAGCTGGGGCCTCCGTGATGGCCTTCTGTCAGTTAATCTATTAAGCCCTGTCTCAACGGGTGTTCAGGGCACAGGGAGAGCAGGCCAAGACTTGAAGCTGCTTCAAAACTGGGATTAGCATGAATGGGTGTCATAACGGCCCCTTCTAGAGAACCTCATCATGAAAAAGACAGACAGTGGGCTGCATTATAGAATGAAACTTCAATCTAAACCCATCCGGGCAATATTTGCAGGCCATATGCTGTCCTATATACGTTTTGTGTGTGCGTGTGTGTATGCGCATATCAAATACATCTATGCAGGCTAAAAGTTAGAACCTATAATAATAGCTAAAACTAATTTGGGTCAGATTTTTAACTATTTCATGCACAACTTTTAGTCTGTACTGGGCCTGGGTGATTCTGAACCCCGCCACATGAGCTCGGTTCAGGGCTTACACAGAATTACAGGAGGAATCAGGGCGGGGATATGTGAGTGACAGGCCTACATTAGCAATTGCCTGTTCCAGCTGGTGGAAGACAGACTAAGTCAGGTGACCTGGCACTGAAGGTCACCTTCTCAAGATAAAATTATGAAGTGCTTTCCCTTTAATCAAATGACCCACAACACATACTCCCCATGCCTCATGGCAACTGGCTTTATTTATGGTCACCAAACCCAAATGACCAGTTGGTTTAATTTAATGGGCCAATAGGATTATACGCAGAAACAAATTACCTAAGTGGGTCTACCCTGGCTACCAAAATCTTTAACAATGATGGAGACCATGGACATGATGTCTGGGTGTGTTATTTCATTATGGCCCTCTGGCCTGGCATCTGTCACCCTGGCCATGTGCATGTGGGCTGAAAGCTGTGTGTGTCGCCACCATAGGAACCCATGTAGCTGCTGCAACTGAGCCGGCTTAGAGGGACACGCCCCCAACACAGCAAGACACAGCGTCAGGACACGACAGCCTCATATATACAGCTACAACCTCAGGACATGACGTCCTCAGGACAATACAGCCTCAGAACAATACAGTCTTAGGGCACTATAGACTCAGGACACTATAGACTCAGGAAACCACAGCCACAGGACACTAAAGCACCAAGACAATGCAGCACCAGGACAATACAGCCCCAGGGCACTATAGACTCAAGATAATACATCAACAGGACAATATAGCCTCAGTCCACTACAGCCTCAGGACACTATAGAGCCAGGACAACTCAGCACCAGGACAGTATAGCATGAGGACAATATAGGACAACCAGTGCAGCCAGCACCAGGTCAACCCAGGTCCAGACAAGCCACTGATGCTTCCATCACATAGTGTTTGGGTTGGTCTTACCTGGGTGGATCTTACCTGGGTTGGTCTTACCTGGGTTGATCTTACCTGGGTGGATCTTACCTGGGTGGATCTTACCTGGGTTGGTCTTACCTGGGTTGATCTTACCTGGGTTGGTCTTACCTGGGTTGATCTTACCTGGGTTGGTCTTACCTGGGTTGATCTTACCTGGGTTGGTCTTACCTGGGTGGATCTTACCTGGGTGGATCTTACCTGGGTTGGTCTTACCTGGGTTGGTCTTACCTGGGTTGGTCTTACCTGGGTTGGTCTTACCTGGGTTTGGAAGTAACAGAGGGCTTGATCCTTCAGTCTGCAGGCCACTTCAGAAAGTACAAGGACACATCAGGTGCTAGAATTTCTACCAATAGTCTGTACCTGCCTAACGTATGTGCTTTACATAGCTTACTGTCCACTAATCCACTTAACCAATTAAAAGTCACTAAAGTGACTTAATTGGTGTCCACAAGCTGATCATAAATAGAAGCAGGATTTTAGATTTGTAGCTTAAATTGTTCTGATGATTTTGGCTTCTAACATTCTGTTTGCACATGTTAGTGCTGACAGTGTTGGAGCATTTTGGCAAATAAAAAAAATGTATATATGGAATAATATAAATTAATATTTCCATAATGCATGATAAAAAAATATATATAAAAAAACTAAACAGTATTATAATTATAATAGAAACTATACTTTAGGTATTTATGTATTGTTTATGTGACTTCTGAAATATTGTAATATGTAAAATTGTGTTGTGGTTATTATGTTGTGGATTGTTTGCATATGTTCTGTTAATATTTGTTTGATATTTGTATGTAAGAAGGATAATAAGTTTTGGCTTCAACCAACACCTTTTTGGTCAGAGAATAGCTTTGGTAAACTAGGAAATTATGTTTATTGGTGGCTTTTTGTTATTATGACCAAAATAAACTATTAAATCAAAATCAGATCAAATCATCCCATAAGATAATTTACAGCATGTAGCATGTAGTATGGGAATAAATGTATGTGTAAAGTGTAATAGGTGAGGAAGGTTTCAGCTCTACCTGTAAATTACAATCAGTTGTGCATTTGAAACCTTCAATACATACATGTGGTGCACCATGTATAGGGGAGCACCCGTAGGCGGTTATTCTGCAGAATAAATTCACTTTAAACCAGCAGGTCTGGATAATGGAAAGGTTTGCACTGACAGGCTAAGGTCAGGAATGCCCACAGACTTGGCATGAAACTTTGATCTTGTGCACAGAACTCTACACACAAACCTCTAAAAATAGGCCTGCATTGTGCTCCAGCACTAGTGGCCTCCAGAGTCATCAGGTGTCCCAACATGGACAATAATAGACCGAGATGTCATTCCACATGACGTGTAAGAACCAGTTCCAGGTGATGTCAGGGTTCTCTTGCCTACACACCATTACACACATTATAACATTACTGTAGCCTTACTGCCTTACACAGTGTCTTAGTTTAGAAGGAGGCTGTTTGAGGCCCACATGCAAAGCTATTAAAGAAGAATTCTATGATCTCAGCACCTGGCCACCCAATATTCAAATGGTTCAAAAGCACTTAGTCTTAGCCACGATCGCAGCTCAGATATATGTATAGTGAGCTTTTTATTGCTAGTCTGATTCAGTCTTTTTCTACATTACTTCTTGTAGATTCCGCAAACACCTTAATAAGTGTGAGTCAGAATGATCATGACCTTTCCTGATCCTCCTTCTGACAGCGAGGTCCAACTCCAAGACCAGTGGTCCAGGGTGATGGGGCATGAGGGGGGAGGGGGACCCAGAGACCCCCATCCTGCAGTATGGGTGGGTGAGTGTGGGGCAGAGTGCATAGATCACCATTCATCGTGCACTAGTCTTGGTTGAGGGAAAGTTCTTCCTCTGTTATCACCCAAAATGATCTCATACGTCCAGCTATGATTAACACTGCCTCCCCCCCCAAAAAAGACAAACATATTTATGTAACTCTGCAGTGGAACGCCAGTGCACTGATGTAGCCGTCTGGCACAGGCCGCGACGCCCACGGTGTTTGATCCTCAGGTCACGTCCGGGCCTCCAACCAGGCATTCCACAACACAGCAGGTCCTCCATATTTGGGGGTCCATGGCACACCATATAAATGTACATGAGCGAATTTAATGAAGTTTAATCTCAAAGATCTGTGTGTGTCATTATACGAGCAATAGATCACAGGCTGAGGAGGACAGCAAGGGCAGCGGTTGGGGGTGGGTGGAGGCGAAGAGGGTCCTTTCTCACTTGAATGAACCTGCTGCACCATTTAATCAGATGGGGTGGAGAACCCTCAAACCAGCACACGCAGACCTGCAGAATGCTAACAGACGAGTTTCTAAATGATTTTCCTCTTTAAAAGAGTTGTGCTCATGACATGTTGTTTTTATCAAAGAATGCAATTATACTTCATCCTTAATATCTCGGAGCCTGTCAGCCTCCACGATGCTTGCCAACTGCAATCAGAAATAACTGTCCCTTCAACTTAATGAAAAACAAGTACTAGGCCATAAACTTGTAGTCATCATCTATCCAATCACATTGTCTTGAGTAATTAAAATGATTAGCTTAATTAGCTTAATTAACTAAATTTGACTACAGGACATGGCCATATGGTGGAGCAAAACAAAGATGGGAGCTAATTAAAGTTAAAATAATGCAGGTTTTAATTAACTCAACCCTCAGGCATCAACATTTTCAAATTTATCCAAGCTGATAATTAAAAAGTCCTCTTGCCCAAGCAACATTTCTTCTCTGAGCTAATTAAATCTGGAAATGAATTAGCAACATGACGCTCCAAATATTAATTCCTGCTAGAAGATGACTTCACTTTCTAATGAAATTAATTAGGTGCACTGGACTCTCAATCAGACTCCGGCTACGTCCGTGAGCACAGACCTCATGTAATGTAGCAATGGGCTATGGACTCCGGGGCAGAAATTTACAATGGTAATGTACACTCTTTAACCATGTGCCTCTCTTAATATAGCAAATGAAGGTGTAGATGTGCCTGAGCCCAGGGCATCCTTAGTCTTCCCCGTCACTGGGAACACTGGGAGCTGGCCAGTAGAAATATATATACCCAGCCCAGCCCTTTTGATTCTCTTTTCTGTCCCACAGTGTGTGAGGCATATTAAGTATCTTGCTGCTGAAAGCCATGATTGCAGACACACTGGTGTGAGAAGATCCATGGTCTTGAGATTTCTGGAGCAACTGTGTGCGTGTGTGTGTGTGTGTGTGTGTGTGTGTGTGCGTGCGTGTGTGTGTGTGTGTGTGCGTGTAGGAGTGGTATTATTAATAAGAGCTGACTGGAAGGAAAATATCTTATGTAAATTGATAGGTTAATAAAAACCTTCCTCATTTTGTTTTGTATTATTAGCTCTATCCCACTGCCATGATTGCTATGTAGATTATTTATGGACATGGTCCTGTCTTTGAAACAGTCTTCACTGCCTTAAGTGCACAGTCCAAACCCAGGGCCCATGGTCCTCTGTGCTCTGGGACTCCAAGACTCCACATGGCACCCAAGACATCTTTGTCAGATGTGAACGTATGTTGAAGGACTGGGGAGAGGAATCTCTTTGGATGGCTTCGTCTCTCTGAGTCAGTCCAAGACAACAGTTCCTCTCTTTCCATATGTCTTCTGTTGCCAGACTATGGATTTGCATAGATAGTATCTCCAGATCCAAATTACAATTTCAGAGGGTTGGAGCGGTATCGGTCTGAGATTATCTCTCCGCTGAGCTCCAGAGAGGACAAAGTGGACATCTCTCAAGGATACCTTTGGATCCATTGCCATTTTGAGTGTTGTTTTATTACACTTACCATCAGTTGCACCGTGAATCAATTTGCCAACACAATGCAGTGGGCACACCCCAAGCAAACAGACAGATGATGAGAGAATATTTACTCAAGATTGCGCTTGATGTATTGAGGGCCTTTGTGTGTTCACCGAAGCTTATGGCTAATAATTGTCCGCGTTCTCGACCAATTGTGATCCAGCTCGTCCCGGTCGAGCACGATCCATCAACATGGCAGACACACAGAGCACGACCCGCCTAATGTGCTTTGTCAAAGCAATCAGGCCCATCCTAGCGGAGGCCCACCTCACCATCCAGGGGAACACAGCCTAATGACAGCCTACCGCAGACGGGCTTGTTTTCATATCTCATTGACCATAGCCTGTGAAGTGTGTGTGATTAAACATTTGCTGAATTTCAATGCAGGGCTTTTTGGGGGGGGGGGCAGGAACCCATGGCCAGTGTTGTAGTGATGCACACAGGCCTCTGAGAAGGAGCTTTTCTTCTTCCTCTGTGCTTTGCGACAGCCTGTATCCCCTGTTCTTGTTTATGACGCTTCCTTCTGCTCAAGCTTTTCAGAATTGAAATAATTGTGTTTATCGCGTCCTCCGGCGAGTCCCTGTCAACCCAGACATCAAACTGCAATTTGCAAAAGCTCCATTCTTTTGATTTTGTGCCATTTTAATTACCGATGCTCTCTGGTGGCCGAGCTTCCAGTATGTAAATAGTTCGTGATCCCATTATACTGTTCACTGATAAACATGACAACACTTAGAGAGCTGATGGTCAGAATGAGCACTGTGAGTTCTGGAAACAAACACACGTACAGAAAAGCAGCAGATCAACAAGCAACTAACGAGCGCCTTCTTTTAATGGCGCCCACACAGAGACATTAGAGAATAACGAATTAAAGGTATTGCTGGGCCCTCTTCTCCATCAGGCGGGGTGTGATGTGGCGTGGAGCTGAGAGCAGAGCTAGTTAGGGCCCACTTCAAAGTCACGTCAACACGGCCACCAGCCACACACGCCGTGTCGGTGCCAGAGAAGCCTGCGGTCCATCCAGCTCGCCAACACCGTTTCATGTAACCGCCCCTCACTTAAACGCCATTAAAATTGGAAGTATAATGTGTTTTCCCTCTTGTTTTATTATTTACGACTCACTCGTGCTGTCTCCCTCTGAAAGAGGTGAATGAGTTTGCTACTTCAGAACTGGGTAAACAAGTGCCTCTGATTTCTGAGCTCCTCACGGCCACTTCCTGTGTCAGGCATACGCGAGTAATTACTGGGGCCAAACGGACCCTGAATATCGATGAAGGGCTTTCAGACAAAGGGGACAGAAGCTTCTGGAAAGTGATGGGATTATTTTTGTAGAGTGTGGAGTCCAGCAGGCACTGCCCGGCATTCTGTTAACACAGCCTGTCGAAGCCGAGCTGATCGGCATCAAAACTCACCACGGCACAAAAGCTAATCAGAAAGAATGAGCATGTGGGGGAGCCCAGCAGAGAGGGCAGCCGGGCAGCTCTCGTATTAATGTAATAAGAGAAAGAAATATAGATTAGAGGCATCATAGACCAGCTCTTTCAATCAAATATTCAGCTTGGCTTAAATTCAAGGAGTGGCACGAAACAGCTTATGAAATCATGGAATCAAAATTATGTCTCTGACTCATCTCTGCTGTTTGAAGAGATACTGGGTGTGCGGGGTGTGCCAATGCTTAACTCTGCTGAGGGTTTATCTGGTTTATCTTCAGGGTTCCATATACTTTACATAGTGTGTGTGTGTGTGTGTGTGTGTGTGTGTGTGTGTGTGTGTGTGTGTGTGTGTGTGTGTGTGTGTGTATATATATATATGATTAGACATTAAGTGCTTCCATCTATTTCTTCATCTCTTTCTCCATCTTTCTCCCTTTTAGGATGGTTCAACAGAGCATGCTTGTGCTGAACTTTAAAAGGGCATTTTAAATATCTCAGGGCTCTTCTGTGGTGAAGTCTTGTTGAATATTTCTAAGTGATGCTCTCAAAGATGGAAGAGCTACACCATCCTTGTTCACTGACCCCAAGAATCCATTCTGGGCTTTAATAAGACCAGATGGCACAACGCACTCATTCTGCAGAGCCTCACACTATATTTACCTGGAGAGAGAGGAAGAGAGAGAGAGAGAGAGAGAGAGAGAGAGAGAGAGAGAGAGAGAGAGAGAGAGAGAGAGAGAGAGAGTGAGAGGCGAGGAGTAGAAAGAAACACTGAAATAAAGAGAGAGAGAGAGAGAGAGAGAGAGAGAGAGAGAGAGAGAGAGAGAGAGAGAGAGAGAGATGGAGTGTCTCTATGGTGGTTCTCCAACCTTTATTCTGTGTGTAAATGAGTATTAGAATTTGTCTTTCGGTGGCACTTTGCCCACCCACTGGCGCTAAAGGGCAGCACATGACAGGGTTAAAACCCCTATCAGTTCATTCTGACTACACAGCCCCTAATTACTGAGTGCAAGGGAGGGAAAAAGGAGGAGAGCAGAAAACTACGACACATAAAAGTCTGTCTCAAAGTAGAAGATAAGTTCTTATCTTAATCTACTGACTCCAGCGGCTTTCATTTGTCAGACTGGACTAGCAGAAGAGGGGAGGAACAAAAACAGGTTTCTGGTTGCCAGTGTTAATAGGAACATCTTTCAAGTCTTGGAGTGGGCTCGGCGGAGAGGGGGGAGAGGAGAGGGGGGGAGGAGGAGTGCGGGAAGAGGAGCGGGGGGGGGGGGGGGGGGGGGGGTGCGTTCAGCCTCCGAACATTCAGTGACAACGCCAACATGAGCTGCGCTCCTCGCAAGTGGTATTCCTGCTAAGAGCCACTAATTAGCGCCTTATCACCCGCCAAACGGCAGCGTGCTGCCGACACAACCGCCCAGCCAGGGTATTTATAGTGTGGGTCCTGTGACTGAAGGCAGGGGGTGTTCTGGAGGAGTCCAGTCTGAGACCCTCTGCTGTAGGCTAACGAGAGGTGAGCCATGAACGCACAGTCGAAATATTTCACGCGGCCGCCTGAACAGAGAGAAACAGGAAAGACCCCTTTGAAAGGAGGACAGAGTAACAGTAGAGGCGACACGCTGCCCTGCAGTGAGACATCCTGCGTCTGCCATGCAGATGTGCAGAGAAACATGACATGGGAGGACGCTTAGATGTGCCGTAAAACAAAAGGCCGTTTTAACAACATCGTGTTAAACAAAGGATATATTCCTTTCCAACAGCCCTCAGAACCTACAGCACTGGGTTATTCTTCAACTTTGCCCAATCTCCCTGAGCACCAGTGTTTGAGCAGGGAGCAGATTTTGTTTGACCCGTCTCACTCCTCTTCATTTGCTTTACAACACAGCCAATTAAAATCACACTAACAGCCCCCCTTTCTTCCGACAGTCCCTCCTCCCTGACAATTTCACCCTTAAAGTAAATAATACAATATTACAGCTCTGTTCACACCCTGGAGGCACCCACGCCACGCTGTCTGTCAAGTGTCTGTTCTTCCTACGAAAAATCCTCCCTCGCTTTACCAGCATAACTGAGTAACTGCGCGCGCACACACAGTCGGCCTTTTTCACAATGAATTACAGCATGCTGGTGACATGATGGCCCCAGCTGTGTTTTGGTAAGTTCAAAATAATACAATGTAGCAGGATAGTGGGATGAGTGACACTAGCAGAACCCAGAGAGGGCGCAGGAGAAGAAAGAGCTAGCAGAACCCAGAGAAGGCGCAGAAGAAAGTGCCGGCACTTCCAGCAGGCCTACGATGACAGCAGAGGAGAAAAACTCCGATGTGTGATAACAAATCTCAGAAGATTAATTTGAACCGCTCACTGAATTGTGATTCTGTTTCTTGAATTAATTATAGAATTAACTGCTTTGTTAAAACATTCCTCGTGGAATCGGGCTGTCTCTGTGTTATTTTTTTTTTTCTTTTTCTTTCTGCGGTGAACAAAAGAATCCCACTTCTCTGATGACTTCCACACAACTCTACACTTTTGTACGGCACAACTCGCCGCACAATTGCTCATGTCGGGTGAAATTTGTCTCTGCAGAGCATCGTTACTTGGAGATGATTTTTGTGTTTGGCCGAGACAACTTGACAGAAAATCTTTGAGATTTCTGGAATAGTAATGATGGAAGGAGAATTAAGTGCATGAGCTGTAGGCCACACTATGGCACTCTGAGATACTTTTAACATATAAATTGGTCTTCACACCATCCACTCACTCGGAGTGAATCCATCACCACCACCTGCGAAATGACACAGAGTTTGGGAGAAGTGAAACACCACTATTTTACAATCGTCTTCACTTCTTTTAGGAATTCATCTACAAGATGTAGCGTTTCTACATCGATCCTGCTGTTTTAGCAGTGATATAACAGCACGTGAGAAAACCCTTCACTGAACATGAGTGTATACGCGTGTTGTTTTTTTTTCATAATGGTCTATACCTCCATGTTTCAATGTCAGTGGGAAGGGGGAGGTGAGAGCAAGGAGAACAAAGCCTGTTTCCTGCACCTAATGTGTTTGGAAAGGGCAGGTGAGGGCCATGCTGAAGTGACATTTAGCTTTTGTACTTCACACGCGTGGATTTGTTTCACAGTGCTTGAGCACAGAAGCCCCTGGTCTTTTGAGAGGGCAGCACCCTCTCCGAATCCACACGTTGGCAAAACGCAGCGGTCTGGTTTACATGTGGAGAGAGCATTTGCTCTGATATCCGTCACCTTCGGAGGAGAATGAACCAAACAGGACACACACACACACAAAAACCCCCAAAACAAAACAAAACCAATATAAAGAGACTGTTTAAAATGGAGGAGAGGGGTGAGGTGAACTTCTACCACCATGCTTCCTGAGGTCCGTCCCACCTAATCACATAAGGCTAGGGTATCTTCCCTCTGCAGCGCTGATATTTTTATGAACATGCCCTCAATCATAAGCCTGTGCAGTGACAGGTTCAGTCAGTGTTGTCTCCTTTGAACAGAGCGTCATATCGCAGGTGAAAGACAAAACGCCTCGCGGAGAGAACGCTGCTCAACCCATGACACCTCAGAGGTCGTTTACACGCGCTCAAGCACAAATATGTCTCTCTCTCTCATGTTTGATGACTTAATGACACCACAAAAAAGCCCCATCTTCTGGCTTTATCGGCCAGGAGTCGAGAGGACAGGCAATGAAGGACTTTCTGCAGTGTAAGGGCCGCGTGCCATATCGCTTTAAATAATCAGCGCGGACGCGAGGCGCTGTTGTTTCACATCTCCCGATGGTATCGGAGCAAAGCAGCGCGTTGAATCGTATTGTTGAAACACAAAGGCCCGGCTGTTCCGATCGCTACCGTCTCAGGTGCATTTGGCAGGTGGCAGCAGTAGCGCGAGGGGCGGTCAGGTGAGACAGCCAAAGGCAGCCACGCGCAGTTTAAGAGTCTTCGCAGAACTGTCCGCTTATCTCTGAAGCCTTCGATCCTATGCATAATTTCTTTAACTCAAGGTCAGCCACATGTGTCTTTTTGCTGCAGTAGTAGGCGCTCCACGGAACCTCGTGCTGGCTAAACCGAATAAATGTAATCAGTCCCCCGTAGAATGTTTTTTGTTTCTTCATTTGTAAGTATACCTCAGGAATGCGCCATGTTTTGTAATCGAAAGGTGGCTAAAGATTCAACATCAAAGTATTACAGATATTAGCAGGCGTGTGAATATGTATTAATGCGTGTTAGTATAAGCTGCACCACCACTGGTTAAAATCTAAATGCGTTGGGTGACTTTCATCAGTGACGATAACAGGCCAGAGCCCAAAGTGCGCTCAGTTATTACTTAGCCAATTTTCGAATGAGAACAGTTAAAAGTTAACTTTCTTTAAAATCATTTCGTTGTGTAAGTGAGCCATTTATAAAGAGGCTTGCCCTGTATATAAAACGATGCCACATTTTAGTCCAATAAACAAAACCAGCTATGATCAAATGTGAAAATGGCTGACCGACAGGGAGCTGCTGGCATTCTTCCCTTCATACCACACGTCACGTTCTTAGCAGGGGCGGGGTTATATATAGAGGCGGGGCTATATCTATATTCATATTATAGTATCAACAGCATGATGTGATTCCCGGGATTAACCAACCATTTAAAGCACGGTTGTTTGAGACTGCTCCCTGCGCGCAAAGCATATGTCGCTCGCGTCTTTGTTACAACAACAACAACAACATCTAAATATTTTGTGCATCTGAAAACCAAGACTTTCTTGTTTCTTCAGCAGTGGAGTGCTGAACTGGACACGAGTAAGTCCTTGTGTCCTGTGGAGAAAAGTACGCTACAGTCCAAACGGTGTATATCAAAATTTTGCGGTGAGCCCCACAAATATGTAAAGATCGTTGTGTAATTAAATCCCTGGAAGTAAAGATTAGAGTATCGATTTACAATTTAATGGAAAAAGGAATGGAAAAGAATTTGGGGCATTGGTGTTTAATGTTATGATCTCCGTAGCCGCTGCTTAGTTATCGTGCATTGTATTGTTTCGACTCGTTTTGTTTTGTTTCACATTAGAAAGGTTCGGACCCAAAATAAAACTGAATGGTATTTTATTGTGGTGAGAGAAGCAGTGGCTAAGGTCATTAGAGCATGCTTTCTGGAGGGCTTTGCATACCAATTGCAAATGCTGCCTGGGTTTAGCTAATCCATGGCATCAGGTAGCAGCGAGCACTACAGATCAAAGCTCCCCCGCTGTAGAGGACAGTTGGCGCGGGCCGGTTGGAGTGCTTCAAAGTGACACTCCACTCCTGCAGCTAAAGCCCAGCGGGGCTGCTCACCTGAAACACACCTGTATAGGAATGAGTGAGCTGTTTACTGCTAATGAGAAACCTTTCTAATGACCACTTACTCTGTCCTACTGGAATTGTAACGTGATTCCTGTTAAAAACTTGATCCATTAACTGCGTGTTCCACATACGGGAAGTTTTGCGTCGTCTGTATTCATGATGTATTTACCTAATATGTATAACGTGTTTATGTAAGAACACAATGTTGATGTACAAAATCCAAAAATACTTTTGATGTAATTATTTAGTAGTTTGTATGGGTTTAACATTCATTACCCTAATGCAAAAAAAAAAAGGTTCTGTAATACCAAATTTCACTATGAACAATATATTTCAAAGACGGAGTGATACCAGAATGGGCTCCGTAAGCAATGGTATGCAAAGTGGGAGTGCAGTTTGGATCAGCCGTGTCTTTATGTTGAACAGGTTTGGCCAATGGTCTCCTTATGTTTAACAATGTTTACAGTGCGTCCCATTCCTCATTAATCCCTTTGTAATGTGAAATGTACTGAACAAATCCATGCTTCGCAAGCTATAATAAAAATGCATATGGCTCTGCATGAATGAGGGCCTTGTGAGTTCATGTCAGGTGTGTGTCGTTAAGTTAGACCTCATGAAGGAGAGCTGGTAAAGTTGGTTTAAGTCATAACCAGACTTGAAATTTCATCATCTCACTCTACCACACTGAAACCACTTTATGAGCAACAATCAGTTAGTGCAGCACAACGTAATTAGGTCATCCTAGAGTGCTTTAAAAACAAAAGTGTTTACAAGAGTTTACTTTTTAACAAATGTCCTGTTTTACCTTCACAAAACCAGGCCAATTGCTTTAATTTGTAAAGGGCAGAAATGTATGTGTGTGTGTGTGTGTGTGTGAGTTGTTTTTATCTGTGGGTTAACAGCTAGTTATGACATGTGGGCCAGTACAGTCCAAAGCTGATTACTTATCTGACCTCCAGTTAAACGAGGGGAGCATTTTTGTTACATTTGCCGGATGGAAAATGAGCGCTTGCACTCCATGTAAATTGAAAAGCACTTTAAGCACATGACCAGTCTGCCTCATCAGTAATGGAGTGGAATGACAATAGAGGCCATCCAACAGACTGGCGATTTTGATGAAACCGGCACCTGCTCGAAGAGAAACAGGCTGAAAGAGTCCACTGTTGAGCTCTGTTTTCCTAAACCACGGATTCTGTTGGCCAAAGTTGCATGCTGCCTAAAGTGGATAGTAGATGAGAGATGAAGGCCAGTGGTACACATGTTTTTTTTTTTTTTTTTTTTTTTTTAAGAATTCATCCTTTGAAACCCTGATGACAGGAGTTGACATGTCTGAGTGCAAAAGGATTGTTATGCATAATCTTCTCTTTTAAAGATTTCACTTCAAGATTTCACCCTCAGAATGTCTGTTCTGGTAGAACATCAAGACTAAACACTCTCAGAAAGCCCAAGAGAATAGCACTTACTCTGTCCTGCAGTCTATCTTCGAATGTTCCCGTCATGTCTGAATTGCAAGAAGCAAGATAGAATCTCAGAGCAAATTTGCAGCTCGGACACTGAATCAGACCAAATGCTGAATACTGCAGATCAGTCCAAATGACCTCTGACCTCAAAGTTAACTTTGCAGGTAGCCAGAAACGCTTCTGCCATATTTGCGCCTCGTCGGGAGCTCGAAGGCGCCCCGCCGTCCACACAGCTCGACACCTCCTCGCCTGCGCCTCCCCCCCACTTAGGCTGTGCGACCTTTTCAGAGGGTGTGTGTGCCAGCACCCTGCGGTGGGGGGGGGCGGCCTGGCAGAGGGCATGCCTGCGCCCGCCTGCCCGTCGTGCCATGTGGAGGCCCAGATGTAGCAGGCGGAGTAATCCACGCTCACGCACTCATGAAAGTGCCCATCTGGCCGTGCATGTGCACATAAAGCCCAGAGAACACACGCGGAGACGGTGCGCGGAGTCACTGGAGAGGCACGTCCTGCTGTAGGGCTCCGACGCCTGCTGGGTCCAGCACACGGGGGTGTAGTCCTCACGCGGGTGGCACACGGCCTCAACAATGATCAGCTTGGGCTGTCTTTTACTGCTGCGACTGCTCAGATGAGAGGTCAACTGGCATATTATGTGCACACACACACGCGCGTACAGCATTGGAAGATCACAGGGCAGGATATCATAGAGGTCTGGTGCAGGAGGAAGCCCATTGAGACAGGAAGTGCCATAGAGATACTAAATAAAAGGGATCCATTTGTTCTGCCGTCACTGTGAGTGCACACTGATAAAGTCAAGGGCTTGCTGCCTGACCCCAGACTGCCCCCTCGTCGTTGTGGAGAGGTGTGGTACTACACGAGCCCGTAATGAAAGCAACACAAAGAAACAGATCTGCCACCTTAGCTTATCTGAGATCGCTTAACAATGCCTGGACATTTTTCTGCCCTGTTTATTATATTCATATACTGTATCTTTGACAGAAAATTAAAGGTGTATCGTAGCATGTAGCAGTTTCTGTGAAACAGAAAAAAAGTTGAAGAAAATCACAATATTTTGCAATACCACATCTGATGAGTGTGGAGAGTACTGATCGGCAGTATTTTAATGAAAAGTATATTTCACATATAGTCACATATAGTTGTAAATCTATCCTAAGAATAAGCACTGTTATGTAATTAAGTACATGCATACAAAGTGCTGTTTTAAAAGAAACCTTTGTCCTAATAAACCAAGAAAGGTCTACAAAGAACTAGAGGTAGTATAAAAAATATAGAAATATATTTTAATACAGATGAGTTTATAATGAAGTTATTATAAACTGAGCTAAATAAAAATAAACTTTTTAGAAAATATGCTATACAAAATGCAGCGTAAAAGTATTTCATACAGGAAAAGGGATCTAGTGGAAAATAATGAATTTCTCACATTTTAGAGAAGGCTGTCAGTCCCAAAACAACCGGTGGGGAAGTTTTCAGAGAGCCTGTCTGACTCAGGCGATCAAGCAAGAGCAACGCACCTGAACCAGGTGTGTACCCCACAGGAGAAGCTGTTTAAAGTCATGCCAGTGGTATTCACACAGGGCCGGAGGTTGGGCTTAAATATGGTTCCCAGAGCAATAGGAGGGAAAGAGTAAAACGCCAAACACTCCTTCCACTTCACATGCGGGATCTTGGAAGCATGTGGTGTGACTGCCCTGATGACGTCCTGACTGGGCAGCGGGGGAATGTTCTGTCCTGTCCAGAAGTTAAACGAGTCATGGAGAGTCAATCTGTTTGTCCCTCCCCACCGCGGGACTGCTCCTCCCCACCGCGGGACTGCTCCCCCCCACCGTGGGACTGCTCTCCCCCACCGCGGGACTGCTCCTCCCCACTGCGGGACTGCTCTCCCCCACCGCGGGACTGCTCTCCCCCACCGCGGGACTGCTCTCCCCCACCGCGGGACTGCTCCTCCCCACCGCGGGACTGCTCCTCCCCACCGCGGGACTGCTCCCCCCCACCGCGGGACTGCTCTCCCCCACCGCGGGACTGCTCCTCCCCACCGCGGGACTGCTCTCCCCCACCGCGAGACTGCTCCTCCCCACCGCGGGACTGCTCCCCCCCACCGCGGGACTGCTCCCCCCCACCACGGGACTGCTCCTCCCCACCGCGGGACTGCTCCTCCCCACCGCGGGACTGCTCTCCCCCACCGCGGGACTGCTCCTCCCCACCGCGGGACTGCTCCTCCCCACCGCGGGACTGCTCCTCCACAGCCGTAGGAGGGTGAGGAGGCTGACGTTCCTGCCCCTCTTCTGGCCGCACAGACCTGCAACCTGCAGCCTCCCCTCGCCAGCCTCTGCCAGGTGGCTGTGACCTTTGACCCCTGTGGCCACGACCTCCTGCTCCTCCCCCAGGGTCCGAGGTTGAAGGCTGAATGAAACCTGCTCAGCCTGCCGGTACTGGCGACACACATAACAGCAAAGGCACCTTGAGAGAGAGAGAGAGAGAGAGAGAGAGAGAGAGAGAGATAGAGAGAGATAGAGGGAGAGAAGGAGAGAGAGAGAGAGAGAGAGAGAGAGATGCACACACAAAGAGCAAAGAGTGAGGACTCGTCCAATTCTGCAGCCATCGACCCTCTACACTGAACATTAGAAAACAGAACCTGTTTTCACCTGAAAGGTCCTGCCATGTGGAGTATGAAATAATAGAAACAAAGCTTTTCCGTCCCAGTACAGGCACCCTTCACAGCTCCAGTAGGGTCTCTGCCATTCCTCCAATACCCACACAGTGCTATGATGATGATGATGATGATGACGACACAGGCCTGATTGGTCCTGGGATTTTTTACCTCTCCTTTCCTTCATCAGGCTCATGGGAGCAGTGAGGAAGACTCTGGAGAGTGGTTAATGAGTGCTAACGGCTCCATATTGCTGTTTCTTCCTCTATGATGCTGCCCAGAGCACATTACAGAGCGCTTACGGAACGTTTGAGGTGAATAAACTGTGCTCTCCGATAAGGCCTTTACCACAATGAACACTCTTTAAAATATTACACACTTTAACACATACTCTGAAACTGGAATACTGAAATATTAACTATAACCCAGACACATTTAATTGGTTAAATAATTAGGAAAGTAGGTCGAGAGGTGTTTGATATAATAAGAAATGAAGAAAAAGAACAAAACTGAATCTCGAGGTGAAATTACACTGGGAACGTGACACCACCAATGAAAAAAGGCAAAGGCTTGATGTTATTTTCAGTAACCTGCTATCTCTACACCGTGGAAATACGACAAATGGATCATACGAAGAGGCGCCTGTGGTGCGCTCCTGCTCTCCTCCTCCAGGGTGCGTCTGCAGTAGACCACTTTTTAATTCGGCAAACCCAAATACAATTAAAGCATCACTCAGTTTCCAATCGCTATGATTAATTACAATGATAATAATGGCTATGAAAAAGGGATCCACAACTGAAATTCCAGACGATTTCCCTGTGCTCCCCCCAGTGTTAATTGGAGTCGAGTACATGCTTTGACTCGGCCACCTCTGGCTTGCTGTGTCATCAGTTATGATGATACGAGTCACCTTGGAGTGTGGCTGGACACGCAGAGAGCAGATACCAGGGGAGTGATCAGAAAATCACTCGTAACTCCATCTCAACACTCACTCGCCCCTACAATCAAGAGCCTCTCCGTCTGAAGAGACATGCCACTACAGGTTGCCAGGCAACCTCAAAGAAGGAGTGGAGATGTGAAGATTGAGGGGTGTCGTTTGGAGATCATTCCTAGGTTACAGTTCAGTCTCTTTGATGAAGCATTTATGTCTGCTGGGACTCAACACCTCTTTGCCACACAGGGCTGGAGAGAATGGTAGTGCATCTTACTGAACAATGGCTGTGTGAGGTCCTGTTCCACTGGATGTACCTGATAATACAGCTGTATTGGCTCAAAACAACTGAATGTCACTTTATCAACAAAGGTGTGTCAGAAGAGTGTGCATCAGGCTTGAAGTGAACTTGTGATTTTGAAAACAATCTTCAAACCCTCCCTGCCACTGCATTGTGAGGGTTTTTTTTTTATTTCTTTGTGTTTCTAATGAGGACAGACCATGAGGAGACCGCAGATGGCCCAAGCACATTTACAGACCAACCACAGATGTCACTCCATAACTGACAGATGTAAATACACCCTGCTAAATATGAAAGAGAGTGCAACATGCTGTCAGATTCAACAAGCCTGCAGCTAGTGAGCACGTTCAAAAGGGGATATCAAAGATCAGATCTTAAATTGTTTCTCACATTTCTGTTCAGAAGTGTTTGGTGAACTTTGAAGTCCATAAATAACAGGAATCGCAGATCAAATCAAGTACTGCTCTGGAGTTATTTTCAAGTTCCGTTATTTGCGGTTATCTGGTCCGATCACACACTCTTTTAATGCAGGTCTTGGTGGGACAAAGCAGAACTCCATTCTCACTGAATTGAAAAACACATTTCTTGTTCTTAACGGTAACTAAGCTGTCAACAGATAAAGAAGCTGGTAGTATCAGCTCCCTGCTAATCCATCTCACCATTGCTACACTTGTTGTTTCTTTCCAAACAGCTTGGAAATATGGTTTGAGGCCTTCGCCCAAACGTCACCCCAAATGATTTCTCCAAATGCTCCCTTGATGTACCAGATACACACGAAATGAGGAACTACAAGAGGAACGAAGAGCATTGGAACCCCACGTGAGACGAGGAAAGCCACGCTGCTTCTCACCAGATCTGCAACCTGCTCAGTTCTAGATCAGAAGCAAGTTAAGGTTCATGATGGATCTCTCACCACCCACACCACCCTGTTGTATCTATCTGCAGTCGATCAGTGTCTAAGACTGAGAAGTGTGGGAAGCCATATTGGTTCATACGTGCGTAGTTTAGTGTCAAATGGAGAAAATGTAGATGACTGCATGATGATCTGAGTCTACCTCATCAGCAAGCAGTTCCCTTAAAGCAGCACAAAAAACACACAAAAACACACACACTCACACACACACACACACACACACACACACACACACACACACACACACACACACACACACACACACACACACCAACCTCTTCCCCTTGCTTCGTTTACTCCCTCACACCATAATACTCAC
This sequence comes from Brachyhypopomus gauderio, assembly GCF_052324685.1. Classification (NCBI taxonomy): domain Eukaryota; kingdom Metazoa; phylum Chordata; class Actinopteri; order Gymnotiformes; family Hypopomidae; genus Brachyhypopomus; species Brachyhypopomus gauderio. Next base: position 548,914 of record NW_027506896.1, read on the forward strand.
CGCCTTATCTGTCAATGCTGCTTAAATAATGTAATTAATGACTTAATTAACATTTTCATAATCTATTTTTATAAATCTCAGGCGGCATAATAGACTCCAGGCTCCAGGCAATGGCTTATGAGAATCTGTACTGCAACGCTGCTCAGTTGGGTGTATGTCAGCATGGATCCTCTCCTTGGGTGTGGACTGACCGTGACAGCGTAGCAGGGGAGGAAGCCAGTTGCACCCTGACCTCTGTCATGTGACTTACAGGCTCAGCGCAGTGAAAGGACCGTGACAACTGTAGCTCCGCCCCCTGTCATCTCCCAGCACAGGCTTGGGTCTCTCGACGTCCACCACGTCATGACTTCACTGCCGCCAGAACTGCGGCTACGTGAGAGCACTCGAGTCACAGAGCAGAACATCCATGCTGGCCTTCCCACTGGGTGTGAACGTCCACATTCAAATCTAAGTGCTATCTACAGAGGAAAAACACTCACGCAGTCAGCAGCCATTTTCTGTGAGCGAGGTCACAGAAGAAAAGATTCAGAATGACATCAGAAAGAAGTACAACCGCTGTGTGTACAAGGCTCTCAAGTCAAGTCCATTTCAGCTCTAACATCGTTTCATGCTAATAAACCAAATGTCCATTTTCAAATCTTGAGATGCACAAAATCTGTGTTTTCTCCATAACGAACATTCAAATCTATCAATTTAGCAAAGATAATTTCAGCAGTTGGTGCAGCAAATTGAAGCGTCCACATCTATTCAAGTGAGCTACACTGTTCAGGGTGGCAAAGAATTGAAAGAAAATACTGATTAAACTCATTTGGAGCGTGAACCTAAACAGTCTAATGTCATCTGATGTCAGTAAACCTGTTAGCTGCCTGGCGGATCTCCACTAGCACTCTGGACGTTGGATCTCCACTAGCACTCTGGACATCCAGCAATCTACGGCCACTGTTAAGCGGCCCAACTAACACACTGTTAAGCGGCCCAGAGCAGCTTGTAAGATCTTTAATTGCTACGATAGGAGGCTCTCCTGGTGGGAATGTGCTGTGGCGTTGGTAGGTGTGCTACAAAACCATGGTCTCACACACAGTCCTTAGCCCTGAGGCAGTCTGTGTCAGGCTTACAGCCAGGACAACAGAATCAAACACTCTTTTATTATTCAGTGATAACAAGACTCTAGTGATGTGAAGTGGAAGATTAAAGAGGAAAAACAACATCTTGTGCTCTTTAACGTGCGGTCAGGGCTGAGATAACGAATCCTTCACTGAGACGTCATGAAATGACACCCACACCAAAAAGAGAGCAGAGAACATGCCAGACATCTTGTCTCCAAAATCAGGCAGAAAAGGGAATGACAGCTTCTCCTGACTCAACTGTGTTCCACAACTATAGCCCCAAAACAGACAGAAAAGCAAATAAATAAAATAAATACTAATAATAATAATTAATAATAATAATACAATAATAATAATTAAATAAATGTACAGGGCATGACATAATTGCACAGAGCATAACATAGGATAGCGGTTCAGATTCCAAATGGGCTAGCACTCCCACAAACAATATGTATTTTGTCATAAGGTAAATGTTGACAAATGTTACCATAACAGAATTATGTTCCATTATCTCTATATATTTTTTGAAATTTCATTATTTTATTATCATAATCATAATTACTAGTATTCTGGTCATGTTGGTTGGAGTAGATATTCTCGAATGTTTACACGCTGGCCACAAAATAAAAAAAAGCAGAAAGGAGTAAAATGATCTTAGCTGAATTACAAAGGTTGTTTTCTCTCCTGGTGTTATGCCAAGATACCATGGATACGTTGAGCATAACTGCTGGAGAACACCATGCCACTGCAGTAGTTGTGTTTTTGTACTACTAAAAGCTTCTTGTTACATGGAAGCTTATGGGAGGTCAGTGTTTTGTGGCGTCTTTGAAAGACAACGTTATATTATAAGTCTCACAAAAAATAAACATCAAAGCTGTAAAAAGTTGGACTTCTCCTTAAAATCATTTTAACCTAGAGACAAAAGTCTATAATTGGTGCTTTAATTTGTGCAGATAAGTTGCCATATTCAATAAATATGCCATATTCCATAAATATGCAGACTTGTGTCCTGCAAGGAGCAGAACATGATAACAGCAGTGAAAGGTCAGGAGTCACGTCAGAGTGAGGCTGGTTTGGTGCTCCCCTAAATGCTTGTCTGTAAGCGCTTTTCCAAAGGTTAAGATGTCATAAGCTCAGAACCATGGTGATCTAATGAGAGTGGGGTGGAGTGTGTGTGTGTGTGTGTGTGTGCGTGTGTGTGTGTGTGTGCACGTGTGTTACCATGCTTGAAACACATCCTGACTGGAAGCTGCACAGTATTGCCACATAGTATCCCCCTGTGTGTCCCATACACACAAACACACGTGTGTACACACACACACACACACACACACACACACATCAAAACACATACAAGTGACCTGGGGGTTTGGAGAGACTGAAGGGAGATGATTAAAAATATTTATGGACATGTGGCGGGAGGAGTGTGGCTATGCAGTTACATCTGTCACACCCCAACAGAAGCCTCTTTAAACGCCCCCATATTCCTCCAGTACATATCTCACCAGGTCCTGACCTAGCTCAGTGACCATACCCTGCCCAGTTCACTGAACTGCCCTCTGATTGACTTGGTGCACCAATATTTGCCCCAACCAAATAATATCAACTGTCACAGGGGTGTGGTCAAGGGTGTGGTCAAGGGGAACCAGAACAGAAAGAATTCTTTGACTTAATGCTACTAAGATTTCAAGCAACATGTCCGTTTATATTGTAAGTAGCAATATGTCTCAAGCAAACCATAGGTGGTTCCATGATTCACTTAGCATGTCAGGAAAAAAGAAAAAAACATTGTGTCTGTAAAACACATTAGATAACATAGCAAATAACTCCTATAATTAATAAGAGGAGATGAATAAGTTATTTAAATATGTAATTTGCATACAGTGGGACTTCCAAGCTCTTTCGATGTAACCTAGATAATCTTTCCTGATTGATTTAGTTGAATTGAGAATTTATTTGAGTATCAATATCAACACCAATCCCTTACGTATCGAGTTTTAACAACTGGATATGTTTATACCTGTTCAGAATATGGATATTGTGGTCCGTGTGTGTCTGACAAACGCTGGGAAATATTTACTATTAAAGTGTCCAATTTCACATGAGATGACATTAATATAAGATAACGGAATCTCTATTGCCGATACTGATGGATTGTGTTTGTGCCAGTAAAGGCATCAAACTGGCAGTTGGTTTCTCTATCTGTACTATATACAAACACAAACTGTCGCGCGCGCGCACACACACACACACACACACACACACACACACACTTACCTGACTGTTAGAAAAATACACTCTATTTGCCTCCATACATAAAAGCTTGTATCACCCTCATATAAATTACTTGAGTGATTTATTGTCGACGTACACACGTATTGCCTTGAGTCAGCGATGCTCTTAAACACATCTCACTTCACCGTTCTCTGACACTGAGGCATGACACGCGTGGACTACGGCTCTGCTAGACTTTTCTTCTGC
>NW_027506896.1:557500-592500 GCF_052324685.1 Brachyhypopomus gauderio
ACCGTGCGGGGCAGAGCTGCCCAGGGCACAGTGTTGGGTTTCTGTTGAACGGTTCGGACCGTGCAAGGCAGAGCTGCCCAGGGCACAGTGTTGGGTTTCTGCTGAATGGTTCGGACTGTGCGGGGCAGAGCTGCCCAGGGCACAGTGTTGGGTTTCCTCCTTCATTTCCCAGGCTGAGTCATTAGGCCTTTTGATTGGAAAATGAACAAAGGACACTTTGTGAAGACTGCCGTCTCTAGCAAAGCATGTGGCTTCACACCTGTCCTTTCAAACAACCCCCCACGTCCTCTCTCTCTGTCTCTCTCTGTCTCTCTCTTTCTCTCTCTCTCTCTCTTTCTCTCCCCCCCTCTCTCTCTCTTCCATTCTCTCGCTTCAGGCATAGAGTGCTCTGTTGTTATAACACATACAGGTCTCCACTTAACAACTGCACTAGCACCATGGGGTTTATAAAAACAGGGCAGGTTAGGCAGGTCTGTAGGGGGGCGTGTATGTGTGTGTGTATCTGCACACCAGTGTGTGTGTGTGTGTGTGTGTGTGCATGTGTGTGTGTGTGTGTCCATATGTGTGTATGTGTGTGTGTGTGTTCTCTATCAGTTTTCTCCCTACGGCACTGTTACTGATTTTCTGACTCAGCTTACAGATGAACAGCCACTATATTCCAAAAAAGGGAAATAAAGAAGTGATAGAAATGTGGAGAGCTGCAGAGCTTCACTCCTTCTTAGGATCTCGTGTAATACGTCACATTATAACTGCAAACCACCTACCTACAGGTGAACATTAGCTTTTACTATGCATGTTCCTGTAGAGACAAAAACACCAAGAACACACAAAAAAATAAATTCTGTACAAAAACAAGCACTGTGTGACATTTCAACAGTTTTAATTAATCCAGCTTCATTTACAAATGCATACTGCATCACACTCTCTAGTGATGGTCGTTAATTAGATTCTTTGTGGTGAGTGCCACTGAGCTACCCACAATGTTTAAGGTTACATCAAACCACAGTAAGTGGCTTCCTGATAGTAGAACCTATCCGTCTTCATTACTCAGACCACTGTCTGGCTCTCTCTCTGGCCGAGGAGTGGATAGAGGGGGTGGGGGAGAGAGTGAGGGAGAGAAAAAGAGAAAAACAGAAAGAGAGAGACCATGTCAATGGCCAGAGAAGAGATGACAGGACCCCAAAATTATTTTAGCTTCTTGGGTTTTTTCCACAGCATGAAGAAGCTGCCAAAAGTGAGTGGAGTGAGTGGAGTGAGGAGAGTGAGTGGAGTGAATGGAGTGAGTGAAGTGAGGGGAGTGAATGGAGTGAGTGGAATGAGGGAAGTGAGTGAATTGAGGGGAGTGAGTGGAGTGAGTGAAGTGAGTGGAGTGAGGGGGTGAGTAGAGTGAGTGAAGTGAGGGGAGTGAGTGGAGTGAGGGGGGTGAGTAGAGTGAGTGGAGGGAGTGGAGTGAGGGGGTGAGTAGAGTGAGTGAAGTGAGGGGAGTGAGTGGAGTGAGGGGGGTGAGTAGAGTGAGTGAAGTGAGGGGAGTGAGTGGAGTGAGGGGGGTGAGTAGAGTGAGTGGAGGGAGTGGAGTGAGGGGGTGAGTGAAGTGAGTGGAGTGAGGAGAGTGAGGGGAGTGAGGGGTGTGAGGGGAGTGAGTGGAGTGAGGGGGGTGAGTAGAGTGAGTGAAGTGAGTGGAGTGAGGGGAATGAGTGGAATGAGTGGAGGGAGTGATGTGAGGGGAGTGAGTGCTGTGTCCACACACGCTCCGTGGCACCCGGGAAACAACCCCACAACTGCCTCCGAACAACACGTGGTGCCTTTCAGGGCCTCTCCAGAGAGAATTAAAATCTGCTCATCAAAGAACAAACTTAAATAAGGCAGCTGATAAGCCCTGTGGGGAGAGAACCCCCTGGGATTCAGACCTGTCCCCCAGGCCCCTGCGACTTCCTGAATGGTCTCCTCTGTTCCCTCGTACATCCTTGACACAATGTTTATCTCTACCAACCCCCATGTCAGCCACAACCCCATCTAAACAAACTCCTGCCATCTCGATCCAGGCACTAAACACTCTGTGCGTATGGGTCCCCCCACCCGCCCTCGTCCACACAGGACACTTTCCACAGCTCAAGAGGCAACACTGCCGTTCATTCAGTCAAGTGGTGGTGTCTGCTTCTTGAAGGACAACCAGCAGACCCTCAGGAGCAAGGCTCATCCTGTTTAAGAGCCAGAGAGGTAAACAGATTTAGTTTGTAGAGTAGGGGTATTCAGTGACAACTGAAGCCTCTACCTTGAATGGAGTCAGTGTGTGCTGGATACATTTCAGAGGATATTTACACAACCTGTGAAAGCAGGGGTCTGCTTAAAAGGACACTGGGGCTCTCTGGAACATTACGCTGGCTAATCCCCATTATCTATGGCTTTGATTCCATTAATTTCCATTTCACCCCCACCCTTGTGGTTTGGGGCAGAACCAGGCCCAACATTCGACATCCAGGAGGGATTCGTGTGTATCCTGCACATGCGCTTCCTTTCCCATCCAGAACCGGCCCTGGCCTGTAAGAGCGGAGGCTGTAATTTACTCTCGGGGGAATTCTCCAGAGAGAAAAAACCATCTTAAAAACAGATGGAGCTTGATACTTAGCATGCAGTAATTAGATCCGCATTGTTCTCTTATGGACTCTTAAAGGTCAAAGTTCAGTAGCATCGATGTCCAAAAAGCCATGGGATGCAGGGGTTGTAACACCAGGTCCTGTTCTGTATGTCCTGAGAGTCGCTGAGATCTTAACCAACGGGAAGCTGAGAGGCGTTCTGGGTATTTGGGACGTTCAGGGCATTCGGGCCCGTGCAGCAGGTAGCCTCCCTGAGGCTCTGGGTTGCGCACGCCATCGGTCTGACATGACCAGCATAAAATGAGTTCAGACGCCTGCACATCAGCAAAAATTTTATATCAGATATAATAAAAGGATTTGCTTATATTACGCTCTTGAGTGAGTTGTTGAACAACTGTAGGTTAATTCCTAGCCTTCCTAAAAATGAAATGGAAAAGCAAACAGAACTAAAAATAAATAATAAATAAATAAATGAGCCAGGACAATCATGACTGTTCAGGGCTTATCGGCACGATTTCTGCTGTTGTCTCTAGGCTGAAAGCAGGCACAAGCACGAAAGATATTACTTTGTTAAAAGAAACATACTTTTCCATCTCAGTAGATAATGGACACAGCTCCCAAGGTAAAAGCTTTGGAAAACGGTTATGTGGAACAATGTGTCTTTGTCTTTCGATGAGACGCTAGAGCAGAGGAAAGGCATAGAGGCAGAGATAAGGATGTGGAGAACTTAGGTCACTCTCTAAGTCCTAAACAATCAGAAGAGAGATAAAGAGGCCAGTTAAAAGTGTTTTTTTTTAATGGAATAGTTGTGAATAGACGCAGTGTGGTTGGCCTTGTCTCTCTTAGCCTTCAGCAGGCCCCTGTGTCTGTTGCATTTCTATTTAAAACAATGCTCTACCAAGGCTGAGAGAACTCTGCTTGGGTTAAAAGCGTCACAAAAGAAGTCACCAAATACACCAGGAGAACGTAATTATCTTGGCCGACCGCTGCGTAGTGGTGGGGAGAGGGGGAGGTTTACTCGTCCTCTGAAAATGAATGCAGCTTTGAATGTAGGTTACATCAGGCCTATCGGACATATTGAAAAAGACGAAAGCCTTTTAGTACAGAGTATCCCATAATAGTCTATTTCATCAATTGAGTCAGAAGCAATACAGTAAGAAGATCAGTGGAGTGGCTTCAGGCTAACGCGTTTATACCCCAGCAGTGAGCGACATTGCCTTAGTTCAGCTACAAAGACCTGCTGACAGTGACCTCTGATGCAGTGTGCTAGAAGTATAGACCTTAGGAGTATAGACCTACTCATGCCTGTCATATAAAAAACAAAATCAGGTAATGTACCAAGACGGCTATAACTACATAAAAATTAGGAAGTAATAGTAAACATAAAAGTTACAATATATATATATATATATATATATATATATATATATATATATATATATATATATACACACACAGGAAACACATTTCAAAGTCGTGTCCCCATGGGTAAGACAATGACCTCGGAGAAACGCAGCACGACCAAGCGTTAAACTGATCCCACCCAGCATCGTCATGGCAACAGTTATGGTTAGGCATCCAATGTGAGCAAGGCAATTAATCGCCCTGCTTGCCTGATATTTAAACGCGATAAATCCACAATGGCTGTAAATAGCAGAAAATGAGCTCTCTAATGAGTGATGGTTAAGCGTGAGCTAATGGCCGCCTTCGCTTCAGACGCATGACCCTGTTATTTGTTTACAGCACATATGGAAAATTAAGTGAATGAGAAAAAAAGAAGTTGGGCACGCATCTGTTTTCATAAATAGTGTTTATGTGCAAATTAAACAGGCACGTATTTTAATTAGGCAACACGCCTTTTCTAAATTGCTAATTCTGTTCTCCTGGCGACAAGTAACTAGTGCGGGATAAGACTAACACACAACTGCCGTAATATATTAACTAGTGCTTAACAATTGCAGACAGGAATGTGTTTATCACTACCTAATGTTTTATGAATATGACCTTTAGGGCCTCTTCCAATCAATCAATATCCTGGCAAGATGTCTATGGGGATTATTTAAAATCCAAGCTCTTAGAAGTAGGTCACTGTACATCCCTGCGATCATTATTAATGAGGGTTCGGTTAACCCAAATACATTCCTAGTTTGGTTGTTGTGTTCATTTGACTCATATGATGCCTGTTTTCACATGTTTCTTTCATCTGATGGTTCAAACACACATATTATAAATGCGCTTCTAAATTTACAAGAGAAGCAATGGAACATTTGCAACACTGGTGTGTGCGAGCAAACACACAGACACACAGGCACAGACACACACACACACACACACACATGCACACACAACACAGGCATTAACATGCTTATTTTCCATGTATGTATATGAATTTATTAAAATTCTGTACTGACTGTATGCAAGCCCTTTTGAGGACTTGGAGAGTTTTGTAGAAATGAACACAACACGAGTTTCCTTTCAGGAATCTCGCAGTAACTGATCAAATCTAAAGAGGGCCCTAGTTTGTCGTTATCAAGTGTCAGATGACTAAATTTTTTCCAAAGAAGAATAATCTGCACTTAAAAAAATGCATCAAATGAACAGAAAAATGTGTGTTTAAACATGAACCTGTGACTGGGGGGTGGGGTTAGGAGGTGGGGTTAGGGGTGGGGTTGGGTTTAGGTGGTGAGGTGGAGCTGAATACATTGTCTTTCTTTCCTGTGTCTCCTGTTTTCCACAGATAGTGGTGTGTTTGTGTGAGTAGATGCCTGTTGGTACAGCATTAGTGTGTGACTGTAATGACTATGGATCTGACTGGACCAAAGTCAAGGCCCAAAACATATTCAGCACACAGAGACACACACACAGGCAGAGAGAGTGAGTGCCAGAGGGAGAGAGAGAGATTATAAAGTGGAGTGAAGGACAGAGCTTGTAAAAACTCAAAAATGTTTTGAATGCAGAAATGTGAGAATGAAAATAGTAGAGGTGAATACAGTGTGCACATACGGAGTCTTTTTTTTTTTGACAAGGCAATCAGATGAGTCAACATAACCTATAAAGATGCAACTCTGAAAAATGAAAAGTGAAAGATGACTTGAGTGGGGGGTGTGTGTGTGTGTGTGTGTGTGTGTGTGTGTGTGTGTGTGGAGGGAGGGGGGTTCTACTTCTCCATTCACTCTACTCCTTCCCTCCCTGTCATGCAATAAAACCACTGGAGTGTTACAAAAACTTTTATTTTCCACATTTTTTGGTCAAAAGACAGTTCTGAGCAATTGCCTCTCATAATGAGCTATGGTTCGTTAGACAATTTAATTTAGAATTGAATGGGAAGGATGTGGCTGCCTCATACCAGCCTGGGAAGGCTGAGAGGATGTGTGTAGCGTTTCATTAACACCCGCGCCCTTCAGAGCAGTCGGCCACGCCCAGAGTTGGGCAGGAAGCGGTGCCATAATAATGAAACCACTTCCGGGACGGTACACTAACTCTGAGGAACACAGAGAATGAAGTCAAATACACTTGTTCACAAACACGCAAAGAAATAGAGCAAAAGGTGATTCAGCAGTAAAATAATTTCAGTGACCAGGCATGAGTCTTCATCGTGCTCTGTTTGGTGTCCCAAGAACGATACATAAAAAACATTAAAAAACATACTGTGATCTAATGAACTATTTCTGCACCTGCAAACTTTTTATTATCCTTTCAACAATGTTTGGCTTAAATACAAACAAACTGGCTTAATAATAAGCACAAATAAAACTTAAAACTTAAATTACCAGCATATGTACAAGTCTCCTCCCTCTAGTGTTGTGAAAATGTCCCAGGAATTGCATATAAAAAGTGAATTCATTTAAAAACACCATAAAAGAGCACAGTGTTCACAGGAAAGATGGTTTACGGTTCAGTGACTAATTCGAGAGCTTTTAGTTGGCCACAGAGCTGCGGCAGTCGCGAACGGGAGCTGTGAACGCAGCTTTTCTCCATGAAGCTCTGCAGCCTGTTTGCAGACAGGCAGGGTAATGTCCCGCAGCCTGTGAGGAGAGTCCATTAACTAATAGAGATTAAAAGCCCGATGCCCCCCCCCCCCCCCCCCCCCACACACACACACACACACACACTCCCTTTCGGATTACACTTCCAGAGCGCAAGGCTGATTGATGAGAACCAGCAGGCTGACTGGAATCTACTCTTTCATTAAAGCCTTCTTCCATCCATCCATCTATCCATCCCTGGATCCATCGTCCCACTGCAGCTCTGTCACCGCGGGAGAGGCCCGGGTAAACAGAGAGGGAGAGAGAGAGAGGGAGGGAGAGAGAGAGAGGAGATAAGTGGCAGTACTTTAGCATGAGGAAGTGTATGTACTGGACTCTGGGCACCACAACCTCCATTTTGCTCCCTGAGGTTATTTATAATGACAGGAGGGAAGGCTACCCTTTTAGTATTAAGTTAAGACTTTTTTATGGAAGTCTGATTCTATGTGGTCGGTGATTTAATTTCCCTGATTATAGGCTTGATAAAGTATCCAGGAGAATCATTTTCTTCTCAAGAGGCATGAGTAGACCAGAGGACTCCAGAACTGTAGGTGTCCAGAGGTTTTGAAGGGACTAACTGTACAAGTTAAATGACAGTCATGTCGATACATCAACTTAGGTTGGGAGCGTGTGTATTTATGTGTGTGCGTGCTCATGTTTGCATGTGTGTGTCTACGTGCATGTGTGTGTATGTGTGTGTGTGTGTGTGTGTGTGTGGGTGTGAGGTGGGGCTGTGTCATTCCCAAGAGGATAAGGTGCCCTGACAAGGCAATCAGGAATGAAGCGATTGAGGAGCCACGCAGCTCAGAGCTCTCGTCCCTCACTCTGATGAGCTTTTGACAAATGGAGCGCGGCTGAAATTGGTTTTGTATGAGCACTTTCAGATCTGTCTCTTAGCAGGATTATTGCCACCTGTCTTCATTGGGCACAGCGAGCCCATCTAGTCATCTGCCTCTGAGCTTTGTAGAGCGACAGGAACTCCGATAGTGCTGGATCTCCAAAGCCTCTAGAACACTCGTTTCACACACACACACACACACACACACACACACACACACACACACACACACACACACACACACACACACACACACACACACACACACACACACACACACACACTGCCCTTGTGTTATTATCTTTGCTGTTTATAATCTATGTGAGTGCTAATTACTCAAGCTATGTTATACTATTATGTTTATAAAACCTGATCTTTACTCTCAGTAATTGAAGTGTTTGTGTTGTTTTGCTTTAACACTTTTGGATTAACCAAATGGTCCCACCAGAAATGGAAAAAAAGTTCTCTTATCATCATGGGGACATTTAGCCCACACAAAGATCTAAATGCACACACTCACTCACACACACACACACACGTATGCACAGTGAATACATCCCACTGGAGCACTGAGGTCAGCAGTGCCATCCCAGCCCAATCTGCTCAGTGCACGTCCAGCAAGCGTGCTGGAGCAGGCGGAGCACAGAGCTGTGTGTTATGAAAGACACCATCACATACTCTCATCTGCTCACGCAGCCTTTCACATTAATGACAGATCGCTCGCCGCAATCGAGTGAACCCTCATAATCAGAACCCTCATAATCGGATAAGTTACTCAATTCAGATAATGAAAGCTGGTGGAACCTTTGTGTCTTGGGTACGCCGATATCTGCCGTGATCAATCGGGTCAGAACCCCCCTCCTCCAACTCTCTTCTGATCATTAGGAGAGCAATAAAAGAGAATGTGTTTTTTTAGGTCCGAGAAGGATGAGGTGGTGGCGTGATCGATAGGCGGACTGTCTCACCGTATCACGTTCATGAGAGGAGGATCGCAGGAAGGTTTGGGTTTCCAAGTCCCAGTAGCCCTCGATATGAACATCAGGTCTCAGGGGATGGGTAAGAAAACAAAACACACTTATTCATGTACACACACTTGAAAGAGACTGGACTGGTGATAACCTGACCCCAGTCCTAAAATCAAACACCTGACTATATCTGCAGTAGGAGACCCACGTAGGAGACACATGTTCTCACACAAGGTCAGTCAGAAACTCCTGTCAGCCACTGATGGGGTTTTTAATTAAAAAGGAATGCCCTCGCTACAAATGGCACAGGGTGGATCCATCAGAGGCAAATTAATGAATCCACGTCAGTGAGGTATGTTTGGCAGCCACCAAGCTTATCAGGAATGGATTGGTGTTACTTCACCAATGAGGTGATGAGTGTGTGTGTGTGTGTGTGTGGGGGGGGTTGCCTTTAGTAGCAGTTGCTCACACAACCTGCATCACTTAATGTATGTTTCTATACTGTTCTTTACAAAAAAAGTAATTTCACATATTGACAAAGATGGAACAATAAATTGTTTTCATGATAATGAACTGAGTGTGATGTATAATACCACTCAAGATTGTGAGGAAAAGTTGCACTAAGGTCTGAACCAAGCCCGGTGTTTGGGACTAAACCAAGCCTGGTGTTTGGGTCTGAACCAAGCTTGGTGTTTTGGTCTGAACCAAGCCCGGTGTTTGGGTCTAAACCGAGCCTGGTGTTTTGGTGTGACCAAGCCCGGTGTTTGGGTCTGAACCAAGCCCAGTGTTTGGGTCTTAACCAAGCCTGGTGTTTGGAACCATCACACACCCATACATACCAGAGGAAAACAACAGCCACTAGGGTGGTGTTATCAGTGATGTCATTTTCGGTATCTTAAGACTTACTAAAACATTTGTGCAGAACATACAGTCAGAATCATAGTGCAGAAATCAATGTACAAGAAGTACAGTTAACACTCCCATACACTGTGAAACGTTGAGTGGTGAGGTCACATCGTATGAAAAACAACTTATTGGAGAATGCTTGGCTTTCTAGTACAAATTAAAGTGAATGAAATAGGAAGATGTCAAATGCAAAGTAAGGCGATTTCCATAACCAATCGGGTGAAGTCACACAATGTATGCAGCTAACGCAAGCACTTAGAGTAAGCGCTGCATTGTAAACTAAGAAATTAAACCAAAAAGCATCCCCCACCCCATTGCTGAGATAAACTACGACTAACAATAAGAAGGCACTGGTTAGCATTCTGTTAACGGCCTTCAACCTTGTTTCATTCCTTATTAGCTGCTCCAGCACTTTGGGTAGCGTACTCTATAGAAACTGGTGACCTGGATTGGATTTTGACCCCAAATTAAAGTGTTGGGATAGAATGACGTGTACTGTTCACACTCGTCTTGTAAATGAATTAGGCAAAAGTCCACTCCTGCAGTCTGAAAGTTTTCAAGTGTTTCAATAATCTTAATAAGTCTCCGTGTTAACTTGAGGATGCATTTTCATTGTAGCATAAGATCGTGGGCGGGACTGTAGCTGCACGTAGCTTAGCCACTGCAATCCCAACACCAAAGGGACATTTCTGTGGTTTATTTCTAATTCTGAATTTTTAATGACTGGCTACTATTTTATATACTATTGTCTTTACTATATTCGAAAATATGTAAATTCATGAATTAAAAAGATTATTTAGACTAATAAAAATAAAGCTAAGATATTGTACGTGGCACGCACTGAACTTTTGACTTTACACTCATGTGCTCTTAGCCAAAGCATGTTTTACCCTTTCACTTTACACTCACGTGCTCTTAGCCAAAGTGCGTTTGAACCTTCGACTTTACACTCACGTGCTTTTAGCCAAAGCGAGTTTGAACCATTGACTTTACATTCATGTGCAGTCAGAGAGCATTGTTAGTAACTCGGCTTTAAGATGGAGCTCTTTTTACTTCATAAATGTCTACGCTATTTTCAGAGAAATGAGATGTTACTGCTTAGGCGCTCACATGTATACACATATGTCATGGTAGTTACAGAACAAACGGTGGCGTTACATTTTTCATTAATGGAAACCCCAAATTTCAGAGCAGTCTTGATGAGCAGCGGGCTGCATGAGTTCCGTAGGGCTAGCTTACTCCTTGCTTCACCGTGTCCTTCCTGGAGGATATGATTCAGAACTCTGGGATGGCAGGTGAGAGAAATTTAATGTATTGTATATAGTTAAATGGACTGAAGAAAATGGATATGCAAGATAAGTCTATTCAAATGAAATGAACAATAACATATTCTACCACAAATGACCCAGTGTAGTAATTACATTAATATATAACAAAGCAAACGATGTTAAGGATTACATAATTTCTTTAAATTTCCCTAAAGAGCATCAGTAGCTTTTTTAACTGTGAGTTTATTAAAGTAAAAATGAGTTGTTGTGTCTTCAGGGACAAGCTTTCTTATGAAAAAATCACTTCCTCTCTCTCTCTCTCTCTCTCTCTCTGTCTCTCTCTCTCTCACACACACACACACACTCTCTCTCTCTCTCTCTCTCTCTCTCTCTCTCTCTCTCTCTCTCTCTCTCTCTCTCTTTCTCTTTCTCTATATACATATATATACTGTACGTGTGTGTATGTTTATAAGAGGATTTCTGTAGACGCCCACAGGTAAAATCATCCAGAAAATTAATAATCATTTTCCAAGACCATGATGAATCATTATGTTTTGGACAATTAATAATGGAGGAACAGACCGAGATCTATAATTACAATACTTATGATGCATATCATCAAAATTTAAATCCTCTATTCCCATGTTTAATTTAATGCTGGTTGTTGGCCATTAGTGACTCTTCCAGTTGACTTGAATGTGTTTCAATCAGCAAATGATTGCTGGCATTAATGCAGTATGCAGGTTGATTAATTCTTTCAGAATGAGCTGAGTGGAAGGACACGTTTCCCTCCTCTCACGTGATGACGTGAAGCTCCAGGTCGAGCAACGTGAAGGGAACAGAACCGAAGCAAGCAGAACTTCTACCAAGGCATTTTCACAATAATATACCTTAGATGTTATATACAATATTACATGTTATTTATAATAATAATTGGTGTATATGTTTATGTTTTGCACAGTGAAAAGTATTCTCTCGGAGAAAATGCTGAAACTCCAAGCTCCATGCTGGAATGCTGGAACACATCTAGAAAATGTCATGAAATCAATAGACCTCGAATAAAAATGGGTTTGTGTGATGTGAGATAATTTAACGCCCCTCGTTACGGGGAAGGCTCACGTTGCTTCTCGCTGTCGGCTTGTGTCAGCCACCCTTCTCCCTTTTCAGCACAGCACGGACCGTGACTACCACTCAACAAATTGATTTCCATCTTTTGATGGAATTTGGTTAATGGCATCTCCCCATTTCACAGAACGTGTTTTCTCCTCTCCCCAAAGTGGCGCCCTGTTCAGAAGCACGACCCTCCTGTCCACATGGCCAATCGGCACGGTCTTACACTCTGATCATAAAAGCACAGAAAAAAGAGGAGATTTCCTTCTCTCTCTCTCTCTCTCTCTCTCTCTCTTTCTCTCTCTCTCTCTCTCTCTCTCTCTCTCTCAGGACAGGATGAAAACAGTTCAAGCCAACAGGTCAACAAGGTGAAGTGCCCCAAGATGTCGAGAAATTTCCATAAAGTCGAGAGCAAGCCATCGCTCTGAGTAGATGTCCGTCGGGCACCAAACAGCCGCACAATCACAAGCTTAACAAACTCATTTTCGTCCTGCTCGTGAGAGCTGAACAGGGGCTCTTCGCTCAGGAATCCATGGTGGTCTGATTACCAATTGTTCTTCCATCACTCATGTCATACTGATTGCAGCCTCATACAATTGCTAATACAGCTCTCCTCTCAGTTCTAGGGCCTCATTGTTGAGCAAAGTGGAAACTGACCTGAGGTTAGACCACCTCTTTAGCATTTTGGGGGTGCAATTATACTAAGAAAATTCCATGACTACATCCACTCTGGGGGACCTTTAAATGTTCACTATGTCTTCATGCTATAAACTCTACTAATTGCATAATTGGTTTCTATTGCTGTTTTTAATTCTCCATTGCACTGAATTTTAAAATGCACCAAAACATATTTGAAAGACACAAAGCAAAAATTTTAAAAAGTAGAACACACCATCAAAAGGAGGACTATTTTGATGAAGGGTCCCTACCCTGAAACGATAGCATGTTTATCAGATCGTAGTGCACGAAGAACGTCTGTGCATTGAAGTGGCTGAGAAATGTCCTTGAGATTTGCTCGGTTTAAATGGCCCATTATTCCAATGAGTGGAGGGTTTTATTAAAAGAGCACAATGTATTTTAACATTCTGTGGAATGCACCCCTGCTCAGAGGCTCAGTGACGTGCCCTCTGCTTTCAGAGACATGTCTTCACCTCGTATACCTTTTTCTCCCCCTGGAAAACATTATGTTGCTATTAAAGCATGAGACAGAATGACAAAGTAATTTGCTCAATTCTAGTGTTACTGAAAACTGATCCAGAAAAATCCAGTAAAAAACAACCCATCTGCTGCTGTTCAGAAGCGCGTAACCATGTAGTGAAAGGAGAAGTATTAATACTGAGCTAAACTCCATTCATGTAAACATCAGTAGATTCGGTTTCACTTGCGACACACACAGTTTGTTGGTCCAGTAAAGCCTCTTAGTATGTTGAGCAGGTGTTGTGTGCAGCAGACCCTGGTTAACTGGGGGCTAATGGAGGAAGCTGATCGCATCTCCAACAGCTGAGCTCCGCGCTGCCGTAATAGTGCAGTAGTTTGTGCGTTTGGGTTTCGTGTGCAGCTATTGTGCGTGCATGTGTGGGGAGGACAGTGAGGAGGGGCGTGTACAGGATGGCTGGCACAGTCTGTCTCCTGCACGAGCACACGGCTTTGAGAAGGCCGGCGTGTTTAAAGATCGCTGAAGGATCCTGACAAGAGAGAAACAAAGATGACAACTATCAGAACAGCACTTCATTAGAGTCGCCTGCACTAGTATTAATCAGGGCCGGGCTTCGGGCCGGGAAAGTGTGTTAAAGGGAGGAACATCAAACAGAGCCTCGCCTGTGCCTTCCTCGGATATGTTTACACTCCCTGAGCCATTCAAAATGTCAAACTTATTTATTCCAACATCAAGAGGCTCGGCGCTCTGCTTTTTTTATATTTGTCAACATGGCGAGCCACTACAGCGTTATTCAAGGAAAGAGATGGGGGGGGGGGGGGGGGGGGGTGCATTCCTGAAAAAATCCCTTTATTTTTCCATTTCTCTGTGGGCAGAAACCACCCTGACCACTTCAGAGGCCTTCTCCAGCCCTGTAGGAGAGAGAACTCCTTAAAACGCTCGAAAATACCAGGAACACACAATACCACCATCTGAGTCACCTCAATAGCCAGCAAATAGCCACGGTGCAGCTCACCCGAGCCAGTCTTCTGTAGTCTACCTCCTGCCTGAAGTTCAGCAGCCCACACCAGCAGGCTTTCTCACGGCTTTCACATCACCAATGGATGGAGGTGCCTCTTAAGGCTGTTAAGAGTTACATGGAGGTTTAAAGTGAAAATAAGTACATTAAAACCAACTCTTTATTTTCTTTCTCACTCACTCCCTCCCTCACTCACTCACTCACTCACTCACTCACTCACTCACTCACACACAGCCACATACACTATCTCTCTCTCTCTCTCTCTCAATTCATTTCTCCTGGAATGCAGTGTTTACCCTTTTGAGGTAGATCAGGCCTTCATCAAACACTTTTACTGATGGTTTGTGTCCAGATCAAAGCCGAGGTGATGGTGTTCTGCTCGAGTACAGAAATGCTTCACCGCTGACCTACACATGTAGCTGAGTGTCTGACGGTGAAGGAAATGCTTCTCTTTTTTCCCCCTTGTTTATGTTCTGTTTGAGAATTAGAAGTAAGGAGAGATCCCTGGTATTAGCATCCCGCTAGCAGTACAGGCCACAGGCTTGGCACAGGCAGCCAATGGTGAGCACAGGGGAGAACATGCGGAACCAAAACAACAGGCCATATGTCCCGACATATGCAACAGGAGCAGCAGGACGAATGGGGGGGGTTAGAAAGCTAGAGAGAAAAAGAGAGGGAGGTAAAGAGAGGGAGAGAGTTCTTTTCAAGGCAAAATGAGTTAGTCAGAAAAATGTAGTAATAGAAAGAGAGTGAGGAGAGTAAAAAAGACAGATAAACAATGAAAAGGAGAGATAATAATATAATAATAGAATATTAGAATAGAATAGATAGAAGCTGAGAGAGGCATGTTCCACCCAGTCCTGACTGGACTCCACACCGAGAGAGGAGCTCTGCCTCGGGCCGCAGCAACTAGCAGGCGGCTTGACAAACCCTGTTCTGTGATTTATTCGTCTGTGGCGCGTTGCGAGGCTGTCGGAATTCGTCACGTTAGAATCCTAATTAAAACTGTTAATCACAGATTCCTGTTTGTTCAGCACGGCGTGTGAAAATGAAAAATGCGATCAAATTATTCACTAATGCTTCCTTTTAGACAGGTAAGCCTGCATACCCTGGAGCGTCAATATGCACACCAACTCCACAAAGTTTTCCAGCCGAGCTTATGAACACCTAGGGGCTCGACTTCCACAAGCATTTTTTGCCTGCTACCTCTTTTATGCGCACATCTGCAGAGCTTTAACGACTTCCAGCAAAGAGGCCTAATTTGGATTCTCATTCTGAATATCATTAAATGAAAGGTGATTGGTGTTATGGAATATTGTGTTATGTCTACCAAAAACATTAACATTAGATTTTCATTTTAAGGAAATGAAACATAAAAACCCTGTTTCTGTTGGATAGCATGCGGCCTCTGATGTCACGATCAGAACTCCTGCCAGAGCTGATGTGATCTTCTCTCGCTGAATGTGAGCGCTGAACTCACCACCAAGAGCCACTTGAAGCGTCATTTCAAAGCTCACACCAGCCTGTGATGAACAGGTTAGAGAACAGCTGCTCATATTGGACAAAGAACAGAAAGATTGTCAAGAAGAACTGTTGATCTCATGCCTCGTTAGGCCATACCTAATGCCATCACTTCCTTCAGGAAGATGACTGACAGAAATAAAAAGGTAGATGTTATCTTGGGGTGGGGGGAAGGTGCGGTGTTTCAGTGGATTTATGGGCTTGTGTCATTTTTTATGGTCCTCAAGAATCAAACTTCTAGTACGTTTTATCTGTTTGGGTCCACGTATGTGTTGTGAATGTAGTGTTCTAGTGTACCTTTTACAAATGTGTTAAAAAACAGCTGCCAAAAAAGGTTTAGAATAAGCATTTCAGACCAACCTTAGATCTTCCTCAGAGAGAGAGAGAGAGAGAGAGAGAGAGAGAGAGAGAGAGAGAGAAAGAACACAAAAGGCTATATGAGCTGCTGTGAAGACTCTATTAAAACAAAGAGGGCGTAAGGCCAGTCAATTCCCCCACACGGCAGCACAAGTTTTTGATGTGGCTGACAGATAAAGTGAAGTAACATCATACAGACATTTGACTGGACAAGCAACTCTCACCTTTGGGCAGGTGCACAGGGTCTGGCGGAGAGACGGGTATGTGGATCCACTGTTCTAGCCCTCCATCTTGTGTTAGTCCATTTCATTCTGAGTACCTACATGTTTCCATCTAAACTTCAAATGCAAATAAACATTTTGGCCTGGGACGTCACCTGACTGGAAGACCTCGCCTTATCTCCTGGCTTGCACCAGTCAATTCCATTCAGCTTTTCGCAAATCATGAAGTCCTCCAGACTCTTATCAAAGCACTACCGCCCACCACCACAATAATCCCAGTCCTCTGTAATCCTCTCTCAGAGCAGCACATCAATTTTATCAAGTCTTATAAGATGAGCACGCCAAACAGCTGAAGCTTACGACCTAACCCAGGCCTGTGGGACAGACTTAAGGTTCTACTGCTCCCGTATGAATTACACAATAGGTTACTGGGCCTATATCATTTGCATTACACCAACCCAGGAGTGTTGAAAAGCACTTCTTCTTAAACATTCACAGACATAGCTTACTAGACACATAATGGCTGCCCAAGGTTACCACCAGAAAACTGCACATGATCACTGGCTTCCCCAGGAAACACCAAACAAACCTGAACAGGGCTTCAGTCTTTTCTAAGTTCAAGTTTAGCCTAAAAGAAAAAAATCAGCTTAAGTAAGAGAGACACCAGGCGCAAGTTAGGAGCTGGTGCCCATTTGGGCCTGACATGAGTCCACTCATTTGGAGAACTAAAGGCCATCTCTGCTTTAAAGTTGGAGCAGGTGCGAGCAAACCCCCACATGATTCATTTATCTGCCTAATTACTTCAAGGACGGGACTAGAGTTTCACCTAGAGCCGGCGCTAATGAGCAACCGTTAGCATCCCCGAACTAATTCATTCTGGTTAATGCGTGTGGGGAGCTGTCCCTCGTGCACTTTAGCTCTCTCCAGCGAGCTCCCTCTTTTCAGCAGGGCCGTAATTGGCGGGGTCACCAGCCCCTCCGTAACAGCTGTGCTGACCCCACTTCCTGACGCCGGACGAGCCCTTTTGTCTGAGCTCCGTCAGGAGTGCGTTAGCGCGAGAGCTTGAATTCACAAGCTTGCGTTAGCGCGAAAGCTTGAATCTTCAGCTTTGCATGGTGATATTTGAGTTCCATATGGATAAATACAAGAAGAACAACATGAAAAACATTATTGGATGCCCATAATAAAATGACTGGATGGGATATTTGTTAGAGAACGTAATTGAATTAAAACATGCACAGGGCCAAATAATAACCTGAAGCTCCAGTTAAGGAGCTTGTGTACTTTACATGGATAGCTCTCGAGTTCAATTACTCCATACTGATTGGCTCCAGCCAGAGCTGTGTACTGTGTGTGTGTGTGTGTGTGTGTGTGTGTGTGTGTGTGTGTGTGTGTGTGTGTGTGCAAGCTTAATTTGTTTACTGTTACAAGGCAGACTGTGTTACTGAATATAATTGTTCATTATACAGTGCACTTGTGCTTATGTATAATGACAATACATTTTAATTGAAATGGAATCAAATGTTTATTTGGTTTATTAAGTGTTAACGACCCACAAGTAATGAAAAACAATTAAGTGGACCACAAAAAGATCTTACTATATTAATGTTACAGAAATACGTGCAACAGAGTCACTATGAGGAACTTGACTTTTGTGAGAGTGTAGCGTCAAGTGCTCACGGTCGATGTGGTGAGGCTGGTCTGTGTTTGGGGTCATGAACCTGCACGCTGTCCCAACAACGCTGCTGTAGACAGGAAGGCCTCTCTTCAGGGGACCAGCAGCTCTGGGCTGTCCACACACTCCACCTGGTAATCAGGCCTCTCCCGGCCCACTGACGCGAAGCTCACCAAACTGACCTTTAATTCCACGCACGCTGTATATAAATGACTTCAGTCGAGCGCACTTAACACACACACACACACACACACACACACACACACACACACACACACACACACACACACACACACACACACACACACACACACACACACACACACACACACACACAGCTGAAAGCTGCTCGGACCTGAATGCTGCCTGCACACGCTGGTGTTCTCTCCTCTAATGACTTCCCTGTGAGGGAGAGAGGGCCGTCGGTGAAGCTCACAGCCTGCTAAGAGCAGCATTAGACGCGCAAGGTTATCTGGGCATTACACTCGGTGTAACATGCAATTAGCTCGCCTCCTCCATTCTCATTACACAATTATTCATTAATGTCAATTTAATTTTATGCATTGTTCTACATGACCGAAGGCTGATTACTGGGCTCTCGCACTCCGATATCCAGAGTTAACCGCTGCCAGACTCACTCGCTGGGCCACTAATTGCAATTTAGCCCCCGACAGCCCCTCCCCCTTTTCGGTCCAGCGTTAATGGAGGAACTGATTCTCAGACAGGTAACGATTGGGAAGACAAAGAGGCTCCGTGGCTGAATGGAAAACAAATGCCCCCTCCGTTAAGCTGTTTTCTTTGCGATAGCGCGTGAGGCAGGGCCTTTGTGCTCCCAGGCAGAGGGGTAAGTGGTAATGTGCTTAGAGCTACTACTGTGTTGATACCCTCTTTGGAAGCTCATTCTCACTGTCCCCCTGGTAACGGGGACTCAAACTGGGGAAGGGATACCGTGAGTTATTATGGTAATCAGAAAAACGCATACTGTTGCGTGTCATCTATTTATATTTATATAAATGAAACAGTTGGTATTGTGAGGTGAGGTAGTGTCTGCCTGTTGCAGACAGATCGTGAGTCTCTGCTAGTACCTTGGAATTGGAAGATCTGGACTGCAATAAAACAAAATCAGATTATCCTGGAGTGCATGGACTATAACTGCAGTCTCCCTTTCAGTGTTGGATATCATGCCTGCAGTGTACTTACCCTGCTGTGATGTAGATTAGTTGACTTTATTGTAATCTACAATGGAACTGTAGACAACATTAACACAAACAGGCCCAGGAAAATGTTTGGCCTATGTGTTTGTGTGTGAATGTCTGTGTGTAAATGTAAGGTTCTCATATTTCTAGTATCCATATCACCATATTTATTTCAGCTTCATAATTAGGCTGAGTAGCAAGCTGCAATCTTCAATCTTTTGAATGGAGAAAAAAATCAGTACATCCCAAATAGTCTTGATAAAAATAAAATAAAACAAAACACTACATGCCCATGTGTATGCCTCTGTTCCGATAGCACTGTGACACCTTCTCCCTCTGTTCCCTTTTTTGATTTATCCAACTAATTTAGAACGGGAGAGAAGTGCTCCTGACATAAACAACCCTCTCTTTCATACATCAGAGCGCAGATCTCACTCACCATAACCCGGAAAACCAGAGACAATCAGGCAGCTGCAGCATTGCCTTAGGTAGAGGACTCAGATAGGTAAATCTGATCAGTTACGGACAGACACTCAGTTTTCCTTCCGTGCCCCCTCCCTCTTTGAGAAAAAAGCCATTGTTAACCTTACACTCCTCCACAGCTGATGGCAATCAGACGTCTGTGTTATTAAAGCATTAAAACAACCACCACAGCAGACGCTCCTGCCGTCCAGCCTGCGGCTGTATTACCGTCTCACCTGCCGCCGCCCCACGGAAGGGTGTATCACTGCGATAACAAAATCTCCTTTCTAGAGCAGGAAATCGTTTCACACCGTTCTGTCGCACCGCGTTAGGAGTCTCCTCATCTCGGAAACGCTGATCTAAATGGGCCAGTTCATGCTCTACACACACACACACACACACACACACACACACACACACACGCACACACACACACACACACACGTGCACACCTGGAGGACGGGCGTGTGATTAAAGTGTGTAAATTTCAGCAGGCACCCGGCGGGCCAGAACGGACCGATCTTTCATGAGCTAAGATCCACATCAAAGTGAGTCAGGCCCAGAGCTGCAGGGCAGCCTGTTCACAGGGCAGACGCCAGACGCCTCACGGCCCATGCTGCACCACGCCCGAGCATCGGCCCTCTGAACATACGGCTCAAACGATCCGGGAATAAACAGGGAGGCAAATACTGGTGTAATCCAGTGGAGACATGCATGTAGAAAAGACAACACAGGGAGGTGGGTGTGGGTGGGTTGTTGGGTGGGGGGGTGTCTGACTCATTTGCCCACTTTGTTGTTGAGTGAAAGCGAATGATTTTTCCCCTCTCTAGATTAGACCTTTTTTAAGCAGTGGGCCAGTAATTATTGTCCATTTTCTGATGCATGATAATCAACTCCTCAAAAGAAAAATAGATAATAAGTATCAAATATGAAAAGGAACGAAACAGAGAGAAAACTAGAATCTTAATTTGGAATAAAAGGAGATTTGATTAGCACGACCAAAGGTTTACAACATCTTGTTTGAATATAATAGACCGTAATTACTTTCACATTGAATCAAGTTCACATCAGAGCAAATTATTTAAATGAGAAGATGAAATGTATCTGGGCTAAAATGAGTGTGACAGTTGTGTGCTTTCAAGTCCTTCCTTTTTGTCCGCAAGCCTGACTAAATAAGACTCATTTGCAGATTTCACAGATTAAAATACATCAGCTCCTTCTCTTTAATCTTAACATGGCAATGTTGAAAAGGAATCCTGGGAAAAACACTGCAGCGTTTATTAATGATCCAGGAGCGAGCTTTGTTTGGGTTGTAATGAATACTTCACAGCCAGGGATTCTACCCAAAAGAAACACAGACAGCACAGATGTGGTTGTCTGTAGAAGCAGAGATGAGCATCACAAACTCCGGAGCGAAACACCTGGCAGACAAGGCCTTCTAGAGAGATCCGCTCCCGCCTGTTAAGATTAGAAAGGGCGGTATGCCTTCGAAGACTGACCTGTTTAAGAGTTTCAGAAGTAAGGTGAGTAACCTAGATTCTCATTATAAAAATCCTTGTAAAATGAACTCAGGTTAAACGGATTAATGGAGTGAAAATGACATTTGGAATCTCTGCCACACCTACGCTTCATATTTCCATAAATTATCCAATAAAGGTGCAATTATCAATGTCATAATCAGCAGGACCTAATTGAGTTGCATCTGGGTCTTATGAATAATAAAGTGAGATGATGGTGAAATGATGAATATTCATGTCAAAAAGGTTGTCTATAGACAGGAGACATAAAAATGATTTGACAGAGTAAAACCAGCCAGAGCAGGTTAACTATTTCACAGCAAGCAGTGGCCACTGGTTGTAGGTATGATTTGTAGGTTTGGGGCACTAGTAAGAACACAAACCGGATCACTGTTACTGCTTTAGGAGTTGATGAAAATCATCTCTCCTTTGACCCACAAGGGCTGCATCAGAGTAAGTCCCAAACTCTTTGCTGAAATCCTTTCTCTGTGGCCATTCAAGTGTGAACTCTAAAATTAACTCTTCAACAGACATAACACTTTGGGGAGGTTAATGTTAATAATGATGTGTTTACAAAACAACGGCGACAACTCCAGAAAGTTTGAGAAGGCGGTCCTCACCACACCTGTTGCCAATTAGCACACGCTGGGTTCATCAATCACGGTGCAGTGCTCAGCCACGGTGAAGCCCAGCAAGGATGGTTACCTCCTCCTTACTCATGGGGCGTGAGCACCTGCCACAATCCAGCCTTTCACTTCTAAAGCAGATCTCTTAGAAAATAAGACCTACAAAAATGCTTTGGGAAGAAACATTCGTGCCATTTGAATTGTAATGGAATTTCATGATAACTGCTTGACCAGGATCAGAACAACCCAAGACAAATGTCTTTGCCTTTTTTTTTGGATTGGACAGGAACAATATCCAAATGGATCTCTAACAACACTAGGGCAAAAAGGATATAAACATTGCATTAAATCTCACAGCCTTGAAAATTTCATTAGGCAACGACCTTGTTAAGAATAATGAGATTTCCAATTCACAGAATGTTCTGGGGCTGTGAGGCTGCCACTGTCAGAAGGTCTGTGGGGGGACGGCCATGCTGCACAGACCCCAGCAGCGAACTGCACACCAAGTTGACTTCTCCTCGAAGTTCAGATCACACACATCGTCCCCAGTTTCTGTTGTGTCCTGAAAGATCAGAACAGAAGAGGAAAAAACAGGGAGAAGGACCAAAGTGAAGCACCACAGGATTAGGGACTGGTGGACTGGTGGACTGGTGGACTGGTGGACTGGGTGACTGGTGGACTGGGTGACTGGTGGACTGGGTGACTGGGTGACTGGTGGACTGGGTGACTGGTGGACTGGGTGACTGGGGACTGGTGGACTGGGTGACTGGGGACTGGTGGACTGGTGGACTGGTGGACTGGGTGACTGGGGACTGGTGGACTGGGTGACTGGGGACTGGTGGACTGGTGGACTGGGTGACTGGGGACTGGTGGACTGGGTGACTGGGGACTGGTGGACTGGTGGACTGGGTGACTGGGGACTGGTGGACTGGGGGCTGGTGGCCTGGTGGACTGGGTACTGGTGGACTGGGGGCTGGTGGACTGGGGGCTGGTGGACTGGTGGACTGGTGGACTGGTGGACTGGGTATTGGTGGACTGGAGACTGGTGGACTGGTGGACTGGTGGACTGGGTACTGGTGGACTGGGAACTGGTGGACTGGGAACTGGTGGCCTGGTGGATTAGGGACTGGTGGATTGGGTACTGGTGGTCTGGGGACTGGTGGCCTGGTGGACTGGGTACTGGTGGTCTGGGTACTGGTGGTCTGGGGACTGGTGGACCGGGTACTGGGGATTGGCGGATTCCAGGATCACTCCAGGACTGGTCAGGATCACTCTGTAGCAGGCTCAGCTTGCTTCATGAACAATCATCATCAGCCATGAAGTCTCTCTTTTGTTGTTTTAACTTATTTGTGTATTTTATTTATACACAATTTTCATTATTCTATTACATTATTTTACTTATTAAATTATTTTAATAGTTTTGACATCTTATTTACTTTATTACATTATTTTATCTATTATTTTAATAAATTTTCACTTCATTATCTAATTTTATGTTTGGTTTCCTTGTTATTTTTGCTTTCTTTTGATGTTTTGTTTTATTTATTCTGTAATTGCATGTATGTATGAAATGTGCTATAAAATAAAGATTATTATTATTATTTTGCCTATTTCTATTGCTTTGTTTTATAATTATTTCTGTGATGTGAAGCACCTTGTAGGCTTGCTTGGAGTTGCTATATAAATGCCTTTTTACTTAACGTCCCTGCACGACTGCATACAGCCTGGGCTAAAGTGGTGTGCAGCATGGGACTCCAACACTACTATGGTCCATTTGGAGCGCTGCAATAGTGCGAAAAAGTGATCCACTTCTCTCCCGAAACCCACCGCTGGTGACAAGAGCCATCACGAGCGACATCTCCGTTTTCCTCTGGCTCACTGTGTCCTACCCCCCACTTTTAATTTCTTTTCTCTGTTTTAATTAAAACCTTGTTACATTCACCACTGGCTGCTCAGAGCTGCGGATGAGAGAAATGAACAGAGATTAGCCTGAGGGGGAGAAAGAGAAACTCAGAAAAACTGAAGGTGCAGAGCAGAAGCTTTGGTAGCCGGGACTACATGGAGCTTCGGTCGGACGGCCCTGTGCTGTGTCTGTAAGGCCTTGTGCTGTGTCTGAAAGGCCTTGTGCTGTGTCTGAAAGGCCTTGTGCTGTATCTGGAAGCCACTGTGCTGTGTCTGTATGGCTCTGGACGGCCCTGTGCCATGTCTGGATGGCTCTGTATTGTGTCTGGACGGCCCTGTGTTGTGTCCACAAGGCCCTGTGCTGTGTCTGGACAGCCCTGTACTGAGTCTGTACGGCCCTGTGCTGTATCTGGATGGCTCTGTGGTGTGTCTACAAGGCCCTGTGCTGTGTATGCAAGGCCCTGTGCTCTCTCAGTGTATTACAGGGCAAACTACAGCCTGACAGTAAACTTTAATGCTAAACACAATAAATTACATTTATTGTCATGTAAGCATTGACTTCAGTGTACTAAAATATTACTGCCTAGATTTTTTTGTCTTGAATACTAAACATGGTCACTAAGTATTAAACAGCTATTGAAGTCACCCAGATGTTGATGATGTGCTGCAGGTTCTCTATAATCCAGCCCAATCTCCCTGACCAACATTACCAGATGTCATCTGGCTGGACATGTGCTCAGTAACAGGTGTCGGTACTGCAGATGCGGGTTAGTATGGTGCATGGGTGACCTTCCATGCTACTGAAGGAGTGAGAAACCATGCACATAGACATCACATTCGACCAGGAACATCTAGCAGCAGGACACTGTGGACAGACTGTGGACTACAGTACACCACAGCTGGATGGAAGGGACTGCAGAACAAACCTCATGTGCACGTAACAGTCAGTACGGTCATACCTTCACACTTATTGGACATCACATGCAGGCCAACACATCCATGCCACAGTAGAGACTGGTCAAAAGACACAAGCCCCTGGCACACAAGACTGGAAGTCCTGTTGGCAAAAATGGGCTGAGAAGTTGAGAACCCTGTCATCGGCCTCCCTTCAGGGCCTCGGTTAAAGTCCTCCACCCCACCAAGACTCATGGACGTTGCCAATGTCCACTGAGGGTTGCTTACATTTCTTCAAATGCCCCATTTAGTTCCTTGATGTGAGGTAGAGTAAGTGAGGGAGGCAGAGATGGATGAACCCACCTGTGCTAATGGAGGCTCAAACTGTGCCCACAAGTGCCCAGTACATTGATAAATTGACAACAGTTGGGACATGCTCTACTAGCAGAGAGAATGAGGCTACCAGGACACCTTAGCCCATTCTCTCGCTCTCTCTCTCTTTCTCTCTCTCTCTCTCTGCTGTGGCACTCTTAACTGAAACCTCCCCACCAGCTGCACCACGGGAAGTGTGTCTTTACTGCACACTCGGCACGATTAATGTTTGCTCGATAAACACACTTCTGCACGTAGTGTGGAGGACACTCCAGATCGCGGGGGCTTGAGAACAGAGTGAGGGATGCAAGCAATCGGCGTTCATAAGGAACAACATCTCACTGGGTACATAAGCACCTGGTAGGAATTAGAGGAGGGAAACGCAGATAGCCAAAAGCACTGGAT
Organism: Brachyhypopomus gauderio; assembly: GCF_052324685.1. Lineage (NCBI taxonomy): Eukaryota > Metazoa > Chordata > Actinopteri > Gymnotiformes > Hypopomidae > Brachyhypopomus > Brachyhypopomus gauderio. The sequence continues at coordinate 582,529 of NW_027506896.1, forward strand.
CATTTCCTCCACGAAAGTGCAACAGGCTGTGAATAATAAGGGTTGTAATTTTAGGAATAAATGAAAACAGAAGCCCCGATGATCCCTGATTAGAATAGAGGTCAAAGGTTAGGGAACTGTTAAAACCTGGGGCCAATGTGAGCGTGTCTGCTGAAGGCTGTGAAACACATGGCTAAATGATCTCTCTGATTACCCACACACCAGAAGGAGAATCACCATCACCAAACCACAACTGTCCCTCATTACAGACACACCACACCGCAGAGGTGGGACTGCTATGAAAAAAAGAGAACAAAAGTGTGTGTGTGTGTGTGTGTGTGTGTGTGTGTGTGTGTGTGTGTGTGTTGGAGTGTGTGTGTGTGTGTGTGTTTCACGTATGCTCAGAATTAAGTGATCCAAACTGAGGTCGTTAATTTATTTATTTTTTTGGTCCACTAAGTTTTGTCACTAGCAAGCCTCGTTTTGGATAAATTCATACCTAATAACCGCCATTTTGTTAGCGTTAGCCTCGGTGAAGCTGGGCCCTCTGCCTCCTCCCTTCTTCTCGCCTGCTTTGCCTTAGTGTGCACTTGGTTTCTAAACAATCAGCAATGGTCTAATTAGTTTTGGCACTTATACCATTCTCTGAAGGGGAGAAGACCAATTTAAGGACCTTAAAAATGCCTTAGTCCTTTTTAAAGAGCCAATTAGTTAGAATACTCAACCATGTAGCTCGGTAGTACTTGGCATCTCTGTCACCTCTCTGCAAAGCAACCAATTATTTACAATTACAGAACATACTTTCTAATATACATGGGCTGAGTCCAGCTGTCCCTACCAGGCTGCGTTTTTCTCCCCTTACTGATTGTATTGATTCTCCACTCTCTCCAGTCATATAGTTCTTAACCGTGATCACGGAAATGTCTCTTAACCTGGATCACAGAAACGGGCATACCTTCATGTTAGGGAGGGCTCTCTCTCTCTCTCTCTCTCTCTCTCTCTCTCTCTCTCTCTCTCTCTCTCTCTCTCTCTCTCTCTCTCTCTCCCTCTTTCCCTCTCTCTCTCCCTCTCCCTCCCTTTCTCTCTCTCTCTCTCTCTCTCTCTCTCTCTCTCTCTCTCTCTCTCTCTCTCTCTCTTCCTCGTTTTATTCTCTGAGGCTAAGGTGAAAAAGTAATTGGAAAGAAAGTAATTGCTGGGTTCAAACATGATTCATAAAAATGTTTTTTTTATTTCCTGAGCACCTGTATCTGCTGGAAACCTGAAGTCTTCACCTTCTTCATTCTGTTTTATTGCCTCTCCTGTGCCCTTTAGATCAAATAAATTCATTAAACATTGGGGCATTGTCACTGTTTTACAGCTGGATACTGACAATTTTCCAGGAAATAAAAAAGTGGTACACATCCATGAGAAACAGCTTTAATTGAAAAGAAAATAACATCTAGATATGTGTGTGTGTGTGTGTGTGTGTGTGTGTGTGTGTGTGTGTGTGTGTGTGTGTGTGTGTGTACCCAGCATGACATAGGTTGTGAGGGCAGAGAGATGGGATCATGTCTCTCATTGTTTCTTGAACCCAAATCTTTGGCGTTCCATACTGAAAGTTGGACTATAAGATCAGAGACTGGACTTTATAGAGAACAGTTACTAGTGCCATTGTAGCTTGATGTTGTCACGATCATCACTACTGCCCCCGTACCGCCCCTGTACTGCCCACATACTGCCTACATACTACAGGCCCATGTCCTGAACCCCAGGACACTATCCTCATGTGCGCTTTTAGTATTCGACAGCAAAGATGAACTTTTGGTTGCCTCAGTCCTGATTAGGAAAATTTGAACCGATAAAGATTCACTGTTTATCAAAGCAAAATTGCTTTCTAACTCACTCAAATACACCAATGTAGACATTTCAAGCTTTATCCACTCTTTATATGTCACTGTTCTGTGGTATTTCTTATAGTTTTAAAGCTACATTAAAAAGACAAAAATAATTCCTTACACTTTAATTTTCAGTTTCATCAGTCAGCTCTGTTAGGATTCTGTTAGGATCTGAAGTTGCCAAGAATAGATGTGACAATGACCCTGGCAGCATCAGCCTTCTTCAGATGCTTAAAATCTACCCTGTATGAACAGGAAACAAGACCGACAAGACCGACCACAAAGAGCGCTTTGTGGAAAGATCCTAGTTGAGATCCCCCCCGTCACTCTCTTCCTCTCTCCCACGTTTCTCTCTCTCTCTCTCTCTCTCTCTCTCCCCTTCCCTCTCTGTCTCTCTCCCTCTCTCTCTATCTCTCTCTCTCTACTCTCTCCCTCTCTCTCTCCCTTTCTCTCTATCCCTCTCTCTCTACTCTCTCCCTCTTTCTCTCTCCATGAAGCCTGGCCCAGACTGTGAGGTCCCCACCCCTCTCTCCCTCTCTTACATTGTTTTGAGAGCTCGGCCCTCGTAATGATCTCACATCTGCAATAGCTTACCTGAGTTCCTCCAGCGATTATGACGGGTCTTACGGCCCGATCAGATCCAGATGGCCAGCCTGCCTTGCACACAGGCGAGAAGGTGCAAGTCTTGTTTCAGCACCAACGTCTCAGCTATCGTCACTGCCTTTATTAGGTGTAATCCACTCCTCACCCCATGATTGATGAGCAAAACAACCCAACGAGTTGGGTGTGTGGCTGCCTGTGGAGGAGGACGACACGCCTGCCGCACACGCAACACCATGTGCAGGGCCATTTTAGTACTTTTTTATTTTATGATTACTAAGTTGGGTTCTTTGTAAGCAAACACCTTTATCCTCATAGACATGTAGGGGAAGATAAATCAATTTAAGAGTGTTTGATAAGACCGTAATGGTGTGAGTGGGTTTGGGGGGGGAGGTACCACAACTGGAATATCAGCTGCTGCAACATCTCATGTCCCCAACGCTACCTGCCCCAACGCTACCTGCCCCACCGCTACCTGCCCCACTGCTACCTGCCACACCGCTACCTGCCCCACTGCTACCTGCTCCACCGCTACCTGCCCGACCGCTACCTGCCCCACCGCTACCTGCTCCACCGCTACCTGCCCCACCGCTACCTGCCCCACCACTACCCTAGGTCACTGTAGTTCTGCCCCACCGCTACCCTGACCCACTGTAGTTCTGCCCAACTGCTACCCTGGGCCACTGTAGTTCTGCTCCACTGCTACCCTGGGCCACTGTAGTTCTGCTCCACTGCTACCTTGGGCCACTGTAGTTCTGCTCCACTGCTACCTTGGGCCACTGTAGTTCTGCTCCACTGCTACCCTGGGCCACTGTAGTTCTGCTCCACTGCTACCTTGGGCCACTGTAGTTCTACTCCACTGCTGCCCTGGGCCACTGTAGTTCTGCCCCACCGCTACCCTGACCCACTGTAGTTCTGCTCCACTGCTACCCTGGGCCACTGTAGTTCTGCTCCACTGCTACCTTGGGCCACTGTAGTTCTACTCCACTGCTACCCTGGGCCACTGTAGTTCTGCTCCACTGCTACCCTGGGCCACTGTAGTTCTGCTCCACTGCTACCTTGGGCCACTGTAGTTCTGCTCCACTGCTATCCTGGCCTAGACAGAGGACTGAGGCTCCAAGCAAATCACTGTCATTTAAAGTCAAGGTCATTATCAGAAAAGCAGAGTGATAAAAATGTGATATTAAACTGTAGGGGACAGATACCTGGTCAGGCAGACAGGAGACGCAGGTGCGGTGTGGAGACACACACACCTGGCAGCTACTGGCTTCCATTTTCCACCTCCTCATTGGACACTTTGGTTCACCTCATGTGAACTGCATAGATCAGAGAGAATATACAAGGGCTCTACTACCCCTCCCTCCCTCCCTCTCTCTCCCTCTCCCTCTCTCTCTCTGTCTCTCTGTCCAAATCCACATCTACATCTCTTTAGCCAAACAGATTAATCACTGCACATTTGAAATTCAGACAGGTCCATTTGTAGCCAGCGTACAGCAGTTGTAGGGGCCATATTTATCTGCTCCACACCTCTCATATCCAGAAAAGAAATAGTAGACATTATCGGACTATTTCAAAACAACCCAGGCTAAACAGACCAAGCTAGAGGATTAAACTGTTACATTTACCACATTGTCAGATTAAAATACTAAAACCAGTCATATTTTAAAAACTAGAAAGAAATGAACCGGCTTATCACGAGAGAAAAGGATTTGCTTTTTGGTGTATTACAGATAATTTTTCTTGATTTTGAAGTTAAATAACTGAACTTCAATATTGTACACATGTGATCCTTTCAAAAATACCATAATATTATGTCATGGTATTCCCAATAACAGATTTAGCTTAAAACAGTGGGGACCTGAATCTGACAATAAATACTGATTTACAGGTGCTTTGGAGAAAGGGTTTCCACCGCTGGGTGGAAAGACTCGCAGAAAAGCAATCTTTTATCCTAAATGAGAGTCTACCTTTTTCCAGTGAATTACAGATGGCAGAAATAAAAAATATTAAGAAAACAGGAAAAAGATCTTAAGTGTGTCCTGCCTCAAGCTGAAATCAATAGAGCCATCTTCTAACACGAAGACAGGTAACGGCTGCCTTCCAATAGATATTAAACTCTAAATGCTATTTGTCACTAAATCAGAAAAACAACTATTAGGTGCTGCTAATATAAATTAACAGATATATTGGTAAAAAAACAACATTATTTTGTAGAAGAAATATGTATTAAACTACAAAATAATCCACAGAAATATATTCACAGAACCGAAAAAAAACAACAAATCAGCCACTCAAACACTAGTAACAGTGTCAATAACACACGCAAGTACAGAGGTATAGACGCATATACACACACAAGCACAGAGGCACAGACGCATATACACACAGAGGCACAGACGCATATACACACACGCAAGCACAGAGGCACAGACGCATATACACACACAAGCACAGAGGCACAGACGCATATACACACACAAGCACAGAGGCACAGACGCATATACACACGCAAGTACAGAGGCACAGAAGCATATACACACACAAGCACAGAGGCACAAACGCATACACACACGCAAGCACAGAGGCACAGACGCATATACACACGCAAGCACAGAGGCACAGACGCATACACACACGCAAGCACAGAGGCACAGACGCATATACACACACACAAGCACAGAGGCACAGACGCATATACACACCCACAAGCACAGAGGCACAGACGCATATACACACGCAAGCACAGAGGCACAGACGCATACACACACGCAAGAACAGAGGCACAGACGCATATACACACACGCAAGCACAGAGGCACAGACGCATATACACACGCAAGCACAGAGGCACAGACGCATACACACACGCAAGCACAGAGGCACAGACGCATATACACACCCACAAGCACAGAGGCACAGACGCATATACACCCGCAAGCACAGAGGCACAGACGCATATACACTCGCAAGGACAGAGGCACAGACGCATATACACACACAAGCACAGAGGCACAGACGCATACACACATGCAAGCACAGAGGCACAGACGCATATACATACACACAAGCACAGAGGCACAGACGCATATACACACCCACAAGCACAGAGGCACAGACGCATATACACCCGCAAGCACAGAGGCACAGACGCATATACACACACAAGCAGAGGCACAGACACATATACACACGCAAGCACAGAGGCACAGACACATATACACACCCACAAGCACAGAGGCACAGACGCATATACACCCGCAAGCACAGAGGCATAGACTCATATACACTCGCAAGCACAGAGGCACAGATGCATACACACACGCAAGCACAGAGGCACAGACGGATATACACACACACAAGCACAGAGGCACAGATGCATATACACACCCACAAGCACAGAGGCACAGACGCATATACACCCGCAAGCACAGAGGCACAGACTCATATACACTCGCAAGCACAGAGGCACAGATGCATATACACACACAAGCACAGAGGCACAGACGCATACACACATGCAAGCACAGAGGCACAGACGCATATACACATACACAAGCACAGAGGCACAGACGCATATACACACCCACAAGCACAGAGGCACAGACGCATATACACACCCACAAGCACAGAGGTACAGACGCATATACACACCCACAAGCACAGAGGCACAGACGCATATACACACACAAGCAGAGGCACAGACACATATACACACACAAGCACAGAGGCACAGACACATATACACACCCACAAGCACAGAGGCACAGACGCATATACACCCGCAAGCACAGAGGCACAGACTCATATACACTCGCAAGCACAGAGGCACAGATGCATACACACACGCAAGCACAGAGGCACAGACGCATATACACACACACAAGCACAGAGGCACACATGCATATACACACCCACAAGCACAGAGGCACAGACGCATATACACCCGCAAGCACAGAGGCACAGACGCATATACACTCGCAAGCACAGAGACACAGACGCATATACACACACAAGCACAGAGGCACAGACGCATACACACATGCAAGCACAGAGGCACAGACGCATATACACATACACAAGCACAGAGGTACAGACGCATATACACACCCACAAGCACAGAGGTACAGACGCATATACACACCCACAAGCACAGAGGCACAGACGCATATACACACACAAGCAGAGGCACATACGCATATACACACCCACAAGCACAGAGGCACAGACACATATACACACCCACAAGCACAGAGGCACAGACGCATATACACCCGCAAGCACAGAGGCACAGACGCATATACACCCGCAAGCACAGAGGCACAGACGCATATACACACACAAGCAGAGGCACAGACGCATATACACACACAAGCACAGAGGCACAGACGCATATACACCCGCAAGCACAGAAGCACAGACGCATATACACCCGCAAGCACAGAGGCACAGACGCATATACACACACAAGCAGAGGCACAGAAGCATATACACACACAAGCAGAGGCACAGACGCATACACACACACAAGCACAGAGGCACAGATGCATATACACACGCAAGCACAGAGGCACAGATGCATACACACACGCAAGCACAGAGGCACAGACGTATATACACACACACAAGCACAGAGGCACAGACGCATATACACACCCACAAGCACAGAGGCACAGACGCATATACACCCGCAAGCACAGAGGCACAGACGCATATACACCCGCAAGCACAGAGGCACAGACGCATATACACACGCAAGCACAGAGGCACAGACGCATATACACACTCAAGCACAGAGGCACAGACGCATATACATACCCACAAGCACAGAGGCACAGACGCATATACACCCGCAAGCACAGAGGCACAGACGCATATACACTCGCATGCACAGAGGCACAGACGCATATACAAACACAAGCAGAGGCACAGATGCATACACACACACAAGCACAGAGGCACAGACGCATATACACACGCAAGCACAGAGGCACAGACGCATACACACATGCAAGCACAGAGGCACAGACGCATATACACACACACAAGCACAGAGGCACAGACACATATACACACCCACAAGCACAGAGGCACAGACGCATATACACCCGCAAGCACAGAGGCACAGACGCATATACACACGCAAGCACAGAGGCACAGACGCATATACACACACAAGCACAGAGGCACAGACGCATATACACACGCAAGCACAGAGGCACAAACGCATATACACACACAAGCAGAGGCACAGACGCATATACACACACGCAAGCACAGAGGCACAGACGCATATACACACCAGCCTACCTTAACGTTACGTATCACCCCCAGGGTCACCAGGCCTAAAAACATGGGCGTTGCTGGGTGTTTTCATTCTGTGTTCTTGCTGGAGTGTCTCGGCTGTCTGACGTGTCCCCCGTGATTCATTTGAATAAAGGCTGAGGAAAACGGCCCTTGTGGGCACTACTAATTGACCACACGACTTGAAGTCAAGTAGGGGACGCATTTAAATCAGCTACTGATTGAATAAATCTAATTAGTTTGGCTCAGTTTGAACTTTTCTCCTTTTTGATTTTTGTCACCAGTTTGCAACGTGTTCGTAAGAGTCTATAATAAGAAATAGAATATAGTCGATGCCTCCCAAAACCCACAAAAGCACATTTCAATACACAGGTAATTGTAACATATTCATCTTAACAAAATTACAAAACACTTATAAAATACGCTGATGATTGAAATAACTTTGAGTACATTTTTGTGTTTTGTGGGTACAGTTCATCACATCCATCAGTGATGTGTGTTGAAGCAGAACTGGGGTCAAAGGTCAAGGCATGGGCGGGCCTGTGCAGGGAGAAGCCAGCACCTCTGACAGGGACATGTGCGCATCTGGTCCATTAAGACAGTCTACTCCCACGGAGGTTTCAAACTTCGCAATGACTTGGATCTGACGTCGCACAGAGAGCGTTTAAGTGTTTCGTGTCTATGAAAGGACTATGGAGTCATTCTAGAGGCTTGTATAAAGTTGATAATTAATTGTTCTCATGTGTTGAACACAAGTCTCGCACACACATCTCCATCTGAGTGTAAAAGACCAGCATCACTCCTGACACAACCAATTAAGCAGAATCAGGATCAATTTCATATTTATTCACTCCGTGGAGCCTTCAGAAGTGGCCGTAGTTCCTGCACCATCCACACAGTGACTGGTTTTCATCCCATGAAGCAATTTTTAGCCCATCACCTAAAATCGAACAAATGTAAAGCAACTGCACTCCAATATATTGACCTGAAATCACAGTGAAAGCATGTGGTTAATGCAACAGTGTGGTCCCTCTGAACAATGGCATCTAAAACGGGACTGAAAAGCCTGTTAGCATGTAAGCCATCGCAAAGTGCTGTTTGCTAAAGGCTCCTGGATTGATATTGATTATGAGGTATGAGTCCCCCCCCACTAACACTAAAGAAAATAGACCTGTCCTCTATCAGAGCTGATCTCCACTCACTGAGATACACATCTACACGCAGCAGCACTTAGGCACTGTTTTCTTGGTTTATTTCCTTATATAAAACAATTGACACACACACACAGACACACACACACACACACACACAGACACACACACACACACACACACACACACACACACACACATACACACAGATGGGTTCATCAATGATCGACTAATGCTCCCATGTATTTTGATTTCCCCTTTTTCCATAAAAAATGGGCTTTAATAACACCTTAATTCACTTACTACATCATTATTATCTTTTGATATGGAGGTGCCATCTGGCAAATGCTCAACTGAAGGGAGATAAGAATACTTAATGAGAGCGAGATCGACTCTCCCTTACAGTCTGTGCTAACAATAATATGCGAGTATAATTAGCACAGTGGCTAATGACTGAAGGCTTATACAGCTAAGGTAATAAGAACAAACCCGCTGCCCACAGCCTCTCCTGTGCTCCGCCATCGCAATATTCATTCCCCATCTTCTGGTCTGCCATGTTAAACATCTCACGTAAAAGACACAGTGTTCGACATATTTAATAGATTTATAATCATATTGTGTTGAAATGTCCACCCTGCGAGTACGCAACTCCTGTTCTCGTATTCACCAGCTCGTGAAACAAGGTGAAACGGTGAAACACGGCCACACTGTGCTCAGGGAGGGGAAACATCTCTGGCACCTGCACACTGGTGAATAAACAGCTGGAACTCTCATATAGCTGCAGTCATTATGAGTGTCCAAGCTAAACTGCACAGAAGCTTAACCCACTCATTATAAAAAAAACAATTTAGAGGGGAAAATGTAGATTTAACTATGCAAATCAATATATAAATGATAAAACAGATAAAAATACTCCTGGCTAAATTATGACCGTTCAGCAGTTTGACTATTTACACCAATCAAATCAAAGATGAATCTTCTAACAAAGCTGCCCTAGGAAACTGATGAAAAAAAGATATCAGCAGCAAAGCAAACATCAAAAATGACAGTTGGATCACTCAAACTGGA
>NW_027506896.1:597500-607500 GCF_052324685.1 Brachyhypopomus gauderio
CTGGACTGCGTCCATCAGACAGTTGTCCTCTCATTGTCTCCAGCACTGAGGTCTCCCTCCCCAGCTAGTAATGTAGTCTGTAGTCTCTGAGATGCCACCTAGGGTTCAACTGCTGTTTACACTGACATTTCTGCACAGCAGAAGAGTGCCGCTTCCTTCTCAGGAGTAAAAGAGAAACAAACTACTAAAAACAAAATCCAAACTACTAAGAACAAAATGAAAACTGCTAAAAACAAAAACCAAACCACTACAGATACAAATAAGCATTTTTATTCTGACATGGCAACAACAAACACGTTTATTCAGTGTGTTTGTTTGCAAAAAATGTTATACTATATTCCTATAACTATATTTAATGTCACATTATAAGAACAAAATAAAGAAATAGCATACAACTTGGCAAGAGGCTTCAAAAACCAGCCATTAATACTGGATGGTGGGGGTCGTGTTTGGTATCATGATGACAACACTGTAGATGTATCTATCCAAACACGGAGTTTATATGAGTGAAGAGGAAAGGGCAAACAGAGCTCAACACAGGAGATCTGTTCCACGTCACTCCTCTGAGACGTATCACCACTCAGTCAGAGGGACCATCTATAGTCTCTGTAGTCTGAAACATTGCAAACATTTGAAATATCTTGGTGATTCATTTACATTCACTTATTGGCACTAAAGTACCACACGATATTGTGAGAACATTTAATTTATGAAATAGACTAATGCATTATCCTGACAGCTGCAGACACATGTCACTTCTTAATTCACATGTAAATTTTATGGAAGAGAAATATGTTTTAACAGGGCATATGGAAACCAATTAAATACCAAAACACTTGATGTCAGAAAGAACATTCAAAAACAGCTTTATCCTGAATGTGGAGATGTTTATAGAGGAGAACATAATTAATCAAAGGTAAGTTTTAAATCTGCATCTGAAGACACAAAAATAAAATGTACTTGGTGATGTACATGTGCTTAAGCGCCATGGAGAAGGAAGAGGATTAGGTCCCTGTTGAAGAACAGTCCCATTTTAAGCAGACGTTAAAAAGATCAACCTGGGGTAAAGAAGGGAGTCATGGTGTCAGCCGGCTTAAAAACGAATCTTCACTAAAAGAATCCCAACCCATTAAAAATGCCAGAAGAGCAAATATCTTTTGACATGGGTCAGAAATACAAGATGCTGTACGTGTGCGTTTAATCTGCCCTCCCTCAAGCATCTGGACTACACTGGGGACCACTGTCTCTCTGAGAGAACCTACGGAGGAGCAAAGAAAATATATATCAAAAGAACATTAACCTTTACCACCCATGCAAATATGGGACCTCAATTAACAGAAGTAAATAATCCTTGTAATTACCTCTTGCCCAAACTCATCTGGCATAAACCACAGTAAATGGACCGTTACAACATAAAATGGGTATCTAATTGAAAAAAGAATCTGGGAAGACACTGGGGACTGAATATAGACCAGTCCACATGAGTGCTCGCTCTGTGATTGAGTAAATCATTATCCATCAATATGTGAAGCTCATCTTCACTACATTACACATCTGTGCCCATTATTGCAGATGTATAATCACAGTTTGGTGTCAGTGAACCAAATATTAGACCATTCCTGCATGGGCTTCTTGAACACTATGCCAGGGCCCTATGGCCCTGTGGCCCTGTGGCCCTGTGGTAACAACACAGTGTGAAGACATGCACATACTGCTGGACAAAGAGGTGGTGTCATTTTGGCGAATAGTGTGATACAAGGCAGGGAGGAGCAGCTAGGAGTGTGTATGCTGGGAGTGTGTTGGGAGTGTGTCTGCTGGGACTGTTTTGGGAGTGTGTCTGTTGGGAGTGTGTCTGCTGAGACTGTGTTGGGAGTGTGTCTGCTGAGACTGTGTTGGGAGTGTGTCTGCTGGGAGTGTGTCTGCTGGGAGTCTGCTGGGAGTGTGTCTGCTGGGAGTGTCTGTTGGGAGTGTGTTTGCTGGGAGTGTGTCTGCATGTGAATGCTGCTTGTGTGTTGGGGCAGAGTTAGGGGATATGTTGGGGCAGTGTAAGGGGAGTGTTGGGGTGGTGTTGAGGTGCGGTATATGGGGAGTGTTGGGGCGGTGTTTGGGGCGGTGTTTGGGGCAGTCTCTCTTTGTCTCTGCTCAAAGCCAGGAAACAACAGCTATTGTTATAGAAATCTATGACTTAATCATACACATAATTGTGTTAATGTATGTGTGTATTTGTTTGTGTGTTAGTGTGTTTGTGTGTGTGTGTGTGTGTGTGTGTGTGTGTGTGTGTGTGCGTGCGTGTGTGTGTGTGTGTGTGTGTGTGTGTGCGTGCATGCGTGTGTGTGTGTGTGTGTGCGTGCGTGTGTGTGTGTGTGCGTGCGTGCGTGTGTGTGTGTGTGTGTGTGTGTGTGTGTGTGTGTGTGTGTGCGTGCGTGTGTGTGTGTGTGTGTTGGGGGGGGGGGGGGTGGATAGTGTTGGGGCGGGCGTGCGTGTGTGCGTGCGTCCGTGACGATTACGTGCAGGGCTTCCAATTCAGAGCTTATGCAAATCCGCTCTTGCTATTCAAAGAGAGACAATTTTACAGAAAGTGATTCATATAGTTTGAGGATGAATGTGTTTTTACTATGGCCAGACACTAATGCATTCATTTCCCTTCATTATATGTAAGAGTCGGTGGCAATATCCTTCTGAAATAAGCATGACATTGCAGGCCCACTGGAAAATCGAAGTGGAACAGAAAGCCCTTAATTTACTCAGTGCCAGAGGGCAGAGTGAAGAGGCACCAAACAGAAGAGTTGCACAGTCAAAAACTTGCCCTGAGTTAAGAGCTGCTTGCCAGGTGTCCACGTCCTTGTTTCTCATGCAATATGACCTAAACGCAGCAGACAGCCGCTCTACCATCATAATACAGGTGACCAGTGGTAATCTGATATGACACTGTTCCAGGGAGGCCCATAGGTGCAGCACCAACACGCCGCTCTTACCACGGCAGCCCAGAGTTCTGTGGCCAGTCACTGCTAATCCACCGCACACCGAACACCACGAGACCGCGGAGTGTCCAGTGACCAGCTCCGAGCACGCTGGCACTAGCTGTCTGCACCACAAATGTCACTACTACACACACCAAACTCCTTCTCCCTTTCTGTATCCAGTAGATTTATTTATTTATTGTAATTTTTCCATGGGTGTGTGTGTGTGTGTGTGTGTATGTAAGAGTGCGTGTGTGTGTGTGTGTTTTGCTCTGATATTAACATTTTGCTTGTGGCAAGCAGAGCTAATGTGGATTGGTATTTTCATTAGAAGGCGGCCCACAGCCATATTCAGCTGGATCTGTGGCTCCCAAATTGAGCTGTAAATCTGGAGAGCGTCTGACACAACGCCTCGGGCCTACATCAGAATACTAACAAGATGACAACAGCGACGGCGTTTCCGTCTCGGCGGCGGGAGCAATACGTCAGGTCAGGACAGAGTTCACAGAGGAGCGGGACCTTTCGGGACCGTTGGGGACGCACTCACAGAGAGGGACCGTTGGGGACGCACTCGCGGAGAGGGACCGTTGGGGACGCACTCGCGGAGAGGGACCGTTGGGGACGCACTCACGAAGCGGGATCATTCGGGACGCACTCGCGGAGCGGGACTGTTCGGGACGCACTTGTATAGGGGGACCATTCGGGACGCACACACGGAGCGGGACCGTTCGGGACGCACTCACGGAGCGGGACCGTTCGGGACGCACACACGGAGCGGGACCGTTCGGGACGCACTCGCGGAGCGGGACCGTTCGGGACGCACACACGGAGCATCATGGACCGAATCATTTAGAGTAGATTTACAGCCGCAGTAAAAACTAGATCACTCAGAAATCAGAATTATTCATAAGACTTTTTAAGTGCCCTTTGTTGTGTAGCTGTCTGTGTTTTGGTGTGAATGGATGTATTCTGCATAGTTTATCATCTAAACTGAAATGCAGTCAGTGTAATGTGCAGCCTCCACACGCATGTATCAATCCAGATTTAATTAAAGAGAATATTAGCACGGTAACAAAATGCCTTGCGCAGTCCGCCGTAATAGAGCGCACAGGGACTGAGCACGAGGATCTCCACATCATTTAGGCCTTCAGCAGCGTAATGTCACGCAGCCAATCAAACGCTGTCTGACAGCTGAGTGATGTAGAGCAGCACGGACAGGCGTGTAACTTTGGCCACGCCTTTACTGCCCCTCCCATCTGTAATCTTCACCCTCATGGTGCTTACGATGCATATCAGGATTCAGAATACGCCGTTATCCTGAGGGACAGTGTCTGCAAAGAGACACCAGATGAAGGCTGTTTGACCCGGCTCTGCACACACCTGTCCCACACCCGACCTGACCCATCCTGCAGGGGTAGGGGCAGGAGCAGAAGTAGGAGCAGGGGCAGGGGCAGGGGTAGGGGTAGTGGCAGGGGTAGGGGCAGGGGTAGTGGCAGGGGTAGGGGTAGTGGTAGGGGTAGGGGTAGGGGCAGGGGTAGGAGCAGGGGCAGGGGCAGGGGTAGGGGTAGGGGCAGGGCCGGCGCCAGAACATATACAGTGAGGGGGCGTCAGAAAATTTCGGGGGGGGCGAACGTAAGTTTATGAGCGGGGGGGGTGGGGGGGTGGCGAACGTAAGTTGTTGAGCGGGGGGGGCAGTGCATGTAACGATTGTCGAGCGGCCGAGGGGGCGCCATGTAGCGATTTTTGTAAAATAAATGGGTCTTATTTTTTACATTGAGGGGGCGGGACACCTCGCCTGAGGGGGCGACGCCCCCATTCGCCCCCCCCCGTGGCGCCGGCCCTGGGTAGGGGCAGGGGTAGGGGTAGGGGTAGGTGTAGGGGCAGGAGCAGAAGTAGGAGCAGGGGCAGGGGTAGGGGTAGTGGTAGGGGTAGGGGTAGTGGCAGGGGTAGGGGTAGGGGTAGGGGCAGGGGCAGGGGTAGTGGCAGGGGTAAGGGTAGGGGTAGGGGCAGGGGTAGTGGCAGGGGCAGGGGCAGGGGTAGTGGCAGGGGTAGGGGTAGGGGTAGGGGCAGGGGTAGTGGCAGGGGTAGGGGTAGTGGCAGGGGTAGGGGTAGGGGCAGGGGTAGGGGTAGTGACAGGGGTAGGGGTAGGGGTAGGGGCAGGGGCAGGGGTAGGGGCAGGGGTAGTGGCAGGGGTAGGGGTAGTGGCAGGGGTAGGGGTAGGGGCAGGGGTAGGGGTAGTGACAGGGGTAGGGGTAGGGGTAGGGGCAGGGGCAGGGGTAGGGGCAGGGGTAGTGGCAGGGGCAGGGGTAGGGGCAGGGGTAGTGGCAGGGGTAGGGGCAGGCAGCAGTACTGAACTCCACCTACAACTATTACATGCAGCTTTTATGACAGCGATAATTTAAGCCATTTAGATACTGGCTTCAGTAAAAATTGAATTAACAATAGTTTTAAATTAAAATGACTATTTTCATTCTAACATAAAATTAACTCTCCACAAAAAAGAAAAGAAAGCTAACAATGTTTTGACACACCCTCCGTCTCAGCCGTATTGTGAATGATGTCTGTGAATGCATGTAGCTTGGTAGCAGTGTGGGAGGCAGAGTGGCATTAATACAAAGGCAGAGAGGGGCGTGTCTAACTGGACATAGCTCTGGAAACATTGACTGGCCATATTAACACACAAAGCATGGACACACACACACAAGCAGGGACACACACACACATACACACAAGAATGGACACACACACAAGCATGGACACACACACACACACACACACACAAGCACGGACACACACACGCATACACACAAGAATGAACACACACATACACACACAAGCATGGACACACACACACACAAGCAGGGACAGATACACACATACACACACAAGCATGGACACACATACACACACAAGCATGGACACACACACACACAAGCAGGGACACACAAGCATGGACACACACACACACACACACAAGCAGGGACACACACACATACACATACAAGAATAGACACACACATACACACACAAGCATGGACACACACACACACACACACACACAAGCAGGGACATGCACCCAACACATTTACAGGTTCCAGACTCTGCTCATAAGGTCCAGTAAACAAAAGCTTGTTGTTGAATTGTTGTTTTTTGTAACTATTTACATTTCATTCAATGAAGTCAGACTGATGTTTATTATAAGCATTAATTAGTATCTTTTATACAGATTATTCATAAAATAACCCTTTACTATAACTTAATCCAAAAGATCTCATGGTTCAGGTATGTTAGCGGCAGAGAATGCTCTGAACTTTGAGTTGTACCATCTGCTAGGCCAAGAGTTCCTATAGGTCAGGAGGTCAGTGCCAGCATTTAGGCTGAATGTTTCCCTTTTAAAGGCCTTATCTCCACCCACCCCCACACCAGCGCCATCCTTTCATCCGGAGTTGTCAAAACATACAAGGAAATGAAGGCCAGCTAAACTCCACAGGTTTTCAGTAACCATTTGAAGTGCAGTGGTGTATAGGACACGCCTGAATTGTGTGTACACGTGTGTGTCAGGGTAGAGTAGGATCTTCCACTGCTGAACACCTGGTCCTTTGTGTGTGTGTGTGGGTGTGTGTGGTGTGTGTGTGTGTGTGTGTGTGTGTGTGTGTGTGTGTGTGTGTGTGTGTGTGTGTGTGTGTGTGTGTGTGTGTGTGTGTGTGTGTGTGTGTACGTGCATGTGCATGTGCACTTTCACTGTGTCTACATGGGTGATAGGTGATGACAAGGGGAATGGTCCTCAGGGCAGCATACACACACACACACACACATACACAAACACACAAACACACACACACACACACACACACACACAGGGCAGCATACACACAAAAACACTCAGGGCAGCACACATTGAGGGCAACATGCACAAACATACACATTTAAGGCAGCACACACATGCAGACACTCACACATACATGCAGACACACATACACACACAAGCATACACACACATGCAGACACACACACATGCAGACACACACACACACTTCTTTACGACTTGAGAAATTAGAATCAACAGTGAGAGTGTCGCAGTGTTTCTTTCTCCGTGTGTGAGAGGAAGATAGAGAGAAAAAGAGAGAGACAGCACTATCTAATAACTACAACATCCTCCGCTCTGCAATTAAAAAGTGTCCCAGTCTGGCAACCACCACCAGCTCTTTCCTTAGTTTCCACGGCTACAAACCAGCAAAGTAAAGCAGTTGTTGCTGTTATTAATCCTCCATCGGTTTCAATTTGAACGCCCGAGAGCCAATTAAAGGCGCGTCTGATTGAGTCGGCCCCTGGACCGGCCCATGACTGAACTCAAATGAGCTGAGCGTGGAGTGGGGCAGCTCGACAGGCTGAAGAAGGGCGGGGGAGGGTGTGGATGGGGCAGGGGGGGTTAAGGAACCAGAGTTAAATTAGCTTTGCCCAAACACTGGTATGGCACAGTAGCCAGAGACTGGCTGGACTACTGATGTAAATTAAAGCTACTATCTGGACTTATTCATTCAGGCCAGCTGCCGCACTGAGTTGTTATTCTACAGCTGACCTTGTGTCTTTGCAGAGCTGGACTCCATACCAATGTGCGACCCCAGAAACATACGGAGCCACCTAAGTGTGCTAACTAGGCCGGGACCCTCTTGGGCAAGGACAAGAAGTCTGTTGTAAACAGGGGGGCGGGGGGCTCTGTCTAAGTTACTTTTGTTTCAGTTATGAAGAGCAGCTCGGCAGACAGCACTGACTGCTAAGCACACAGCTATAAAAGTGACACACACAACAGACGTAATGGAGAGTGAAAAACAGAGATGAAGACAAAGCACGGAGCAGAATCAGGATGGCGGGACGATGCCTCAAGGTCAAACCCCGCAGCAGGCAGTATATGTCACGTAGTCATTCATATGTCATCATCCGTTATGTCTGCCGTAGCACATTTAAGATACATGCGAGGAAGACAGAGACAGGGTAAGCAGCGGCAGACAGTCAGACAGACAGACTGACTGAGCAGCAGACGGACAGCAGGGACCTGCTTTAACGCTGAAGCTGGCAGTCGTACGTCTGAACCACATCAGCGAATAAGCCGCCTTTCATTTGGAATCAAGCCGTGATATTTTATTTCCAAAAGTGCGAGAAGGAGAGGCGAGATAGCAGTGCCTTACTTTTAAGGTGGCACTTGAGAGACAGAGGGGAGGGAGGGGGTTTCACAGGGCGTCAGTGGATTAAACCGGGGGAGACAACCTTAAAGAGGAAGAGCTGGAGATTTATGGTTTGAGTGGGGAGAGATGAGCCCCAGTGCCCATGTCCTCGTCAAGGCGGGAGCGCTCGGACGAGTGTGACGTGCCGCGGTGTCGGGAGGGCGCAGAGTGACTCTCCAAGTCACTAAGAAAATGGCCGCACAAAAATGCAGCTCAAACGATCACTCCTGTGTCCCACATGTCCCATGTGACCTGTTAGCCTAGATTTGCTTTTGATGAAACTTCCAAAGGAAAACATATATCAGGAGTGGCTGAAATGCCTAATCTGCCCTCCACCCCACTAACCAAGGCCCTGAAGTGTAATTAGCGCAGAGCAAGGTGACTACAGCAGGTTTGCCTGGCACGAATCATAATTTTTGCTCCGCACAGCATACGTTACCCAGCATTCCTAGGTCACTTCAGACGGGAAGATTACCACAACAGCACCACCTATCACAAATGCTCGAATCCTTCCTTCACTGGCACTGAGGAGAGGAGGCCCCTCTTTCTCATCCTTTCCCAACTCCAATCAGTGGGAGAGGAGGTCAATCCACCAGCCTCTGTCCTCCTTTCTCCTCTAATTACACCCCACTGGTTTGGGTAAGGAGCAGCACAGAGGCCAGTACTATTTGTGGTAATTAGTCCACAGAGTGTGCTGTCTACATGCAAAGGAAAACTCCCCCCCCCCCCTCCACCTAACACAACACCACCTTCCTCTGGCCACTGGAAAACACTGACTTACTTCCCAGCATCAAACACTCCCTCCCACCCGTGTCTGCTCACGTCAAATCTCGGTCCCTCCGAACAAATTCTTAATAATTAACTGGCAAATTTTAACATGATTGCTTGTGACACACCTACTCTGGTAATTATTGCTTTGAGGCCATTTGCTAATGAAATTAATGCATTCGTTGCCCTAACAAATTAGCATAACTCATGCAAATGGCCCACATTTTAAATCTACTTTCTAAGACCAGGGGAAAAAAAGAAAAGAAAAAAAAAACAAGAAAAGGCGGCATTAACAGAAGGCAGTGAGTTTAAATGGCAAAAGCTTTAAAGGAAGACATTGCATTAGCTGAATTGCAGGGAGGTTTTTTTTCCGCCCGTAGCTATAATGGCTAAAGGCTCTTAATGTTAACCACCGATGAGCAGGGTGATGTACTGCCTTCCAGGCCCAGACTGTGTGATTATCATTATCATCATAGCAGTCATCGCTGATCCAGACGCACATCGCTCTGAGCACAAATATTAAATGGGCGCCATAATGCAGACATTAAATGGTTATTACACTGATGCATTAGCTGATCTGAGTGCAGAGGCTGCCTAAACCTCATCAGTGGGATGAGGCATAACTGCATGTCCCACAGGTCCTGGGACAGCACACCGGCTCTCAATAAGCTGAGTTTCACACACTCATTGCCCTTGTTAATATTTGATGTCTTCACCCCACAACTGGACACCAGAAGACATGCGTCCGTGAGAAGAAGTTGCAAATCTGTGCGTGTGTGCGTGTGTGTGTGTGTGTGTGTGTGTGTGTGTGTGTGTGTGTGTGTGTGTGTGTGCGCCCGTGTGCGTGTGTGTGTGAGAGTGTGAGTACATGAATGTGTTCAGTAAAAGTAATATAAGGTGAATGAAAGTTTGCATATATGCTATAGATTTTTCTATAGACATCCCAAAACCAATTTCTAATCCACAGTTTGACTCAGTGACCTGGTGCTAATTCCCTTTGGCCAGTGACTCTCAGTCAGTCTCAGTCAGTCTCAGTCAGTCTCAGCGACT
>NW_027506896.1:610000-650000 GCF_052324685.1 Brachyhypopomus gauderio
CATATACACATATACATATACACATATACATACATACATATATATATATAATAGGAGGAATATATACATATTCTAACTAGGGTTAGTATACATCTACACTTATCTACAGTTTACAATATCCTAGTGGCAGGTGAGTAATAGGAGGAGTGGTTGTGGTTTTATCTGTTTCTCGGTTTAACTGCACAAGAAAACAAACAATTTTACTGATTAAAGTTATGGGGATGCACAAGGGCGACACTGAGCAGTAATGCTTCGCTTCTGAGCAAAATATTTCAACTTAAGCACTAGAACGATGGAGCATAACAAGTCAACATGGTTTTCTTCGTCAGCGAGCCGCCATCCAAGAGCGAATACGAGAACTGTTTAAGGCACTTGCCTTATAGACACATAATACCAAACACTTACCTCACTGTTGCATGCACTGCATCTCAACCGATCCTCCCGGCCCAGCCCCTGAGTAAACAGAGAACAGGATACAAAGGCTTTGAACAGTTCAACCGCTACACAGAAGGAGTTATTAGTATTTAAGCGCTATTGTTGCCTTCACAATAGGTGCGCCAGTACACATATACATTATTTACTTTCAATACTTTAGGTGCTGCGTGTTATTTGGCAGTAACAACTTGTGTGGTCCATAAAGCAAGATATAACTAAAATTAATTACCTAAATAATTAAAGGCCTTACAGTATAAATGTTACGCATTAGCAATTAGTGGGATTTATCCCTGTTAATGCTGGACGTGGTAATGGAAAGACATGCTGGAAGAGAGAGAGAGAGAGAGAGAGAGAGAGAGAGAGAGAGAGAGAGAGAAACAATTGCTAAACCCAGAGCTTATATGCATGACATGTGGGAGCTCCTTTTGATAGATGTTAATGGCATATAATTATAGAACAGTGCTATTAAGTGAGGTGATTTTACAAGAGGCCCGTTGCCCCTGGCACAGTGGCCTGATTGCTGAGAGTGTTTGGCTAATGAATGGAAATGCATGTATGTTTGCAATGATGGGAATTATCAAACCATGAGAGAGAGGAAGAGAGAGAGAAAGAGAGAGAGAGAGAGAGAGAGAGAGAGAGAGAGAGAGAGAGAGAGAGAGAGTATGACATCTAGACCAGACCACTTAGGATTACGCTTGCTGCTCACGTTTGCAGGACCCTCTGAATAGGGTGAGGTCTTCACAGGCGTATCAAGGTAACTCGACAAGTACCACACACAATTTAAGGAGTTGAAGATTTGCCTTGGATTCCAATTGTTCTTGACAAGAGAACAATTTGACAAGAAGACAATTTAAAAGGTTAATTTGAATAAATGCATAAATAAATAAAATGAGAATCTATAATTTGAGTTTCGGCTGTTGTATAACGGACAACTTGTTTGTTGTTTACGTTGCTCTCAATCATCATAAACAACAGAGTGTCTAATGGACCGTGTCCAATTTTAGCTAACGCAGTTCATCTAAATACAAGATATTCAATGCAAAGAGAATTTTGATTAAAGGAAAGTGTACTAATGTTAACTTGAATGAATCCAACATACAAAACTATTTTATCTTAACAAGCAGGTCTTTGAAAATTCTTAAACATAATTTTAGCCAAGGCCACATCTGGCAGACCTGCCTTTAAACACAGCAAATGTAGTTCGCTTTTTACAGACTGCTCAGCATCTGGCCCAATATAATCATATGCACTTTCCCCTTCTTGTCATTTGCTCCACAACTTTGAGGTCTATTTCATATGGCTTGAATTACATATTTGGGAAAGAGTATTATTTTTCACATAAGACCACTTCCATTAACTGGTACTGAAAACAGATGGCAGCCTTTTCATAAAGAATGGAAAACATATTTATACGTCGGTATATGGGGCAAGTGATTGCAGCCGGGTTGACGTGAGCTTTATTCTGAGCAGTAATAGACCATGTAGTCCTTGTTCTGTGGTATCTCAATCCTCAGTCTCCACCCGACAACCCCATCTCCAAAACACAGTCCTCTCTGTCTCCGTCTGTCCTCTGCAGAGTCAGTAGTCCCTGGTATTGTACACTGCATGCCTGATTGCAGTTGCCCTAATGTCTCCTATGCCCTTGTACACTACAGAGGGTCTCACTCCACCAGGAGCACCCTCCGTCTAATGAGGGTCAAAGGTCACTATGTGGTGTGCCTAGAGAAGGCGGGCTCTCCCTGGCCCACTCAGTCACTGACTCTGGCACTATATTTAAATCAGGCCTCTGGCATTCTGCTGGCACTCTGAGGCCATCTCTTAACTAGTTCCTGGCTGCTAATTAGTTTTGCACCATGCTATTTGTCTCCCCAAGCATGGTCAGGAGGGGGAGGGGTGGACTAAATAGAGCAGGACGCACACACACAGAAATTATGACGTTTACATGCAACTTCTTCTCCTCCATGTCACACACAATACCCACGCCAAAGCTAGCAAGGTCCAGATCATGTGTCTGTAGTGCATGTTTACAAAAGAGAAAACATTTCAAGCATTTTCTACTTTTTCTTCCTCTCTGTTTGGATCAAGATTAGTGCTTTGCCATAACAACTAGTCAGTAAATGTTCTTAGTGAAATTAGAGGAGCACATGCAATTTGCCTGGTTTTTAACCCTTTCCTTGCCGAAACAGCTTTTAACGGTCCGTGTGCCCAAAGCACAAAGCACTCACCAGTCAAATCATTATTGGATTACATTTTCTAGCTTTATAAAATGTGGTTAAGGAGCACTTTAGGCGTTTGCTCCTGACCTGCTTTAGGGAGCTATTGGACCAAAAGTGACAGGTCAATCACCACAGCCAGAGTATCTCCCCTCTTCTCCCCTCTCATTTTCTGATCTGCTCTCTCTTCTCCCTCTCTCTCCCCTCTCCTCCTTTCCTCTTCCCTCCTGTCCCTTTCTCTCCCCTCTCCTCCTATCCCTCTCTCTCCCTCTCTTCCCTCCTCTCCCTCTCTCCTTTCCTCCTCTCTTCTCCCTCTCTCCCTCTCTTCCCTCCTCTCCTTGTCTCTCACTTCTCCTCGTCTCCTCCTTTCTCTACCCTCCTCTGCACCCCCTCCCTGTCTCTCTCCCCCTCCCTCTCCCTCTCCCTCTTTCTCCCTCTTTCCCCTCCTCTTCTGCTCTTTCTTTCCACCTTCTCTATCACCTATTCTCTCTATCTCTCTCTGTCTCTCTCTCTTCTCTATTCTTCAAACTACTGTTCATTCCAAAAGGTGTGTGTATGTTGCATAGGCGTGTGTGTGTAAGTGTGTATAGGTGTGCGTGTGTGTGTAAGTGTGTATAGGTGTGCGTGTGTGTGTAAGTGTGTATAGGTGTGCGTGTGTGTGTATGTGTGTATAGGTGTGCATGTGTGTGTAAGTGTGTATAGGTGTGCTTGTGTGTGTAAGTGTGTATAGGTGTGCGTGTGTGTGTAAGTGTGTATAGGTGTGCGTGTGTGTGTAAGTGTGTATAGGTGTGCGTGTGTGTGTAGGTTTGTGCATGTTTGGTCCTGTACACTTCAAGCAAAACACTGTGGAGTCAAGGAAGACACTCTAGAATATTCACACACATATGCACACAAGTTTATTTACTCCCTAAATAATCTATTTGGCATTGGTGTGTTCACACATGTGCACACATGAAGTGTATTTTTAGAGCTCCAAAAGTAGCTTCCAGCTGCACTTGTCACTAATAAAGAGTTTCATGTGAGTTGATCAACTATGTGTGCAATGGATACACTCAACGGGGCAATAAAATTAGCATGTGTTGTGTAAGTCATGTATTATTCCTGCTTCTACAATAAGAAATCCATTTATTTTTAGGAAGAAAAATGGATCTGCCCACATGGCCTAAGTAGTCTATAAAATGAAGACAAATCCTTTGACACTCTTTGTCACTCTGGAAAAATGCTTCTTTTGATCACCGTAATCTAACTGTGGATTTGAGTCTCTATTCTGGAATAGTTTAGGCATGATGGTGAAGGACATCCACTGGTTTTAATTTTATATGAAAAAACAATAGACCTGTGTATGTGTGTGTGTGTGTGTGTGTGTGTGTGTGTGTGTTCGTGCGTGCGTGCGTGCGTACATGCATGCGTACGTGCGTGTGTATGTATGCAGGATTTGACTGTGTGCATGTGTCTCTGCCTCTGTGTTTCCTTTTGTGGGTGTGTGTGTATGTGTGTGTGTGTGTGTGTGTGTGTGTGTGCGTGTGCATGAGAGAGAGAGACAGAGAGTTCTGACAATATGTGCAACAATTTTGAAAAAGCACGGCAGGATTTGTGGTGGTCTCAGAATCAGAGAGCCGGTGTTTATGGAGAGGCGACTGCATAAACAGGGTTTAGGGAGACTTTCTGCAGACTTCCAGCCTATCCGCCATCAAAAGACCCAAAGCCCTTAAAGCAGTATTAACTGCTGGGACAACTGATCAGACTGCTGGCAGATTCAAGTCACAGTCTAAACACTACAGCCTAAAACAGAAACAGGCACAAACAAAAGGTGCAGTGCTCTCGTTTCATTCTCCTCCATGCTGGGGCGGTCCTGATAATTACCACCATCACTTAAACATACCAGGAGACTTCCCTTTTCTAATCTCCTGCCTGGGATACCCCTGCCTGATGGAGATGCATTACGTGCCAGAGACTCTATTTTAGCAATAAAAACTGTGCCGCAAGGTAACACACTCCACTTCTGCATCAATTTCCCATAATGCTTTGGAGCTTGGAAGTTGAGAAAGTTTTAGTGCTTGGTCTCCTGGCCCCATTATGGACGTCTCTCTTCTCTCACCGAGGTTGGAATCCATTTGTGTTTGCGCCAAGCGTGCGGGGTTTAATTAAACAGAACTAACCACAGGACCCATCGGTTGCAGTTAATCACTACGCTGGGCTATTGATGACCAGGGTGCGGTGCAGATGATGGACGATAGCGTGTGCGTATTCATCACCCAGGCCGCTGAGCCTGCCCTGCGAACCCTGGGGTGAGGACAGCCCCCCCCCCACCTCCTCCACCTGCAGCAGCTCCACCTGCAGGACCTGTGGCACCGCAGCACAGAGGCGGGGAGCATGCACCACTCTGGCTGCAAGATAAAAGATGACCCCTCACACCCGCGACCCCCTCGGAGAGACCATGCACAGCCAGACCCTCCGGAACCTCAATTAAAAAAGACAAATTGAGAGAGTGCCAAAAAAAAGGTAAAACACCACCGTGTACGCTGCCTTCCTGTTTGTCATGGGGAGGATGGAGGTGAGTGTGTGGAGGGTGTTGAGGTGCTGGTAGAGAGTGTTGAGGTGCTGGTGGAGAGTGCTGAGGTGCTGGTGGAGAGTGTTGAGATGCTGATGTAGAGTGTTGAGGTGCTGGTGGAGAGTGTTGAGGTGCTGGTGGAGAGTGTTGAGGTGCTGGTGGAGGGTGTTGAGGTGCTGGTGGAGAGTGTTGAGGTGCTGGTGGAGGGTGTTGAGGTGCTGGTGGAGAGTGTTGAGGTGCTGGTGGAGGGTGTTGAGGTGCTGGTGGAGAGTGTTGAGGTGCTGGTGGAGGGTGTTGAGGTGCTGGTGGAGGGTGTTGAGGTGCTGGTGGAGAGTGTTGAGGTGCTGGTGGAGGGTGTTGAGGTGCTGGTGGAGAGTGTTGAGGTGCTGGTGGAGAGTGTTGAGGTGCTGTTAGAGGGTGTTGAGGTGCTGGTGGAGAGTGTTGAGGTGCTGGTGGAGGGTGTTTGTATACACATACTAATGGGAGTGACACTAGGACCAGATGTGCACTTTGGGCATGTATAGGGTAACATTCAAATAAGTGTTCAGAAGGATGAGTATTTGCTCAGCACTGAGTGTGTGTGTGTGTGTGTGTGTGTGTGTGTGTGTGTGTGTGTGTGTGTGTGTGTGTGTGTGTGTGTATGTGTGTGTGTGTGTGTGTGAGAGTGTGCTGTACCTTCGTGACCCAGGTGAGCAGGCAGCTGTGATGGGACACCAGGTGTCTGCAGTCGCAGAATCTCCTGAGCGGCTCTCCCTCCAACTGCACGTCCCTGCAGATGAAGCACTCTGCCATTTCTGCAAAGACATAAATATAAGAATTAACACCCACATACCCTCACAAGGTCAGTTAAAGTATTACCATCTATAAGCACAGTGTCTGAGCAAGTGGCCTTTTGAAAAAGAGAAAGATGTAGGATTATACACCAAGTAATACAAGATCAGCACACTTTTGAGACTGTTGAGGAAGTACAGAAACCAAAACATAATAATAAATAGCACTGATCATAACCGAGGCCATTCAGAAGCCTTGGTACCGAGTGCAGACCTCTGTAGTGTCTGTCCGTTACTGGGTTAATACAGGAATCATTTGCACAACATTAACCATACGCTGTGCAATTATTTGATTAGGGCATGTGGAGGGAAACGGGGGAGTTAATCCGCACCTCCCTCCAGCTGGATATTACCTTGTCAATTTGTCATTTTGTCACACCTAACAGCGATTCACTTGAATCTGTTTTTGTCAACTCGTCATTAATAGGCACGTTCACTCGAGGTGCCGCCTCAGATAGAATCTAAACGGAAAATTATATGGGACCGCCGTAAACAGAGGACAAATTAACTATCTGAGGCAAAAAAATAAGCAATTACATCAGGCAGTGACTGTTCCTTAATGAACACTTAATCAACCATTAACACCTAAGTGCTTTCAGGGAAAAAATCATTATTCCGGTTTGATTTGCTGTGCAAATATTATGGACTATAAGGAGAATTTGTATTAGAGCTCTGGAATAAGTCATCCATTTTAGATTTCAGAAGAAGAGCTTCAATTAGTACGTCTGAGTGAGCTTTGGGATAAGAACTCAAAAAGCTTCCCCTGAAATAAACACAGCACACGTTCACTTGAGCACCCTGCTTCTGAGAGCCAACCGAAATGTCAAACACACATCTGCTTCAAATTCATCATGTTTCATTCGTATCATGTCACTAGTGTGCATGAATTCACCTAATACTTACTTCCCTCTATTTACACAAAATTACAAGACGGGAGTGCAGAAGCTCCCTGCTGAGAACAGAGGAGATGTTATTAGGTCTTTGCGTCTTTTCTCTTGCCACGGCGGAGAGTTGGGGAGCGGGGGAGGGGTGAGCCGTCCTCGGCGCAGAGGGACGCGCTACTGCGCATGTGGTTTATGTCAGACCGTCCCAGGCCATCCCGGTCTTCGCCACCATGGCATCAAAGGTCCCCACGCCGCCGCAGTCCGGACCTGTCACGCGTCCAGACTCGGCCTTCCAAGGCCCTTCGCTCCCAGCACCAAACGCTTCCTTCTGAAAAGGAGCCATCACTAATAGTTTTTGCATTCCACTTTATTAGAAGCAAACTGAGTGAATCTTGCCATCTGGGACCTAACAGACAGAGATGGGAAATGCGACCATGTGTGCGAGAATTTCACTGACGGCTTCATCTTTAAAGAGGATTCATGGTTAAAAGAAAGCATGTGTGTCTGGGAAGGCCAATTCCGTGAGAGACATATGAAGACATGGCCTCCTGTGTTGGCCTCAGACCCTGGGAAAGGTAGTTAGGGAAGTCTGAGTAAGCCTGCAGTTCAGGACTTGTGTATCTTCAGGAGGTGGTCCATTCAACTACACAAACTGTGCACTGTTACTGCGACAGACTCAGTCAAATTCTGAAAAGGTCACTGCAATAAGTTCAGCACAGTAGCATAAGGCTTATTACACACAAATACAAATACTCGCCAGACGTTCTGATGATGTTGACAGCTGTTTGCCAAAAGGACGAATGGACATCATGCTATTAAACCATGTAGCTGTGTGTGTGTGTGTGTGTGCTGCTGTGAGACAGGAAGTGTGTGTCAAGCTGTGCAGTAATGAGAATACATATACATCTCATCTCATGACTGAAAAATGACCCCCCCTTCTCTCCCTTTCTTGCTCTCTGTCTCTCTCGATCCTGCTTTCTCTCTCTCCCTCATCAGAGCCTCCCTCTGTTGGTGAGGTGTTTATTTAATGCTACCATGACTGAAGCTTTTCATAATTTTATTAAATACTGTCAGCCTTGATAAGACTCCACACCCACCAATCAGAGGTCCATTCCTTACCCCCATAAGTGAAGCTACACACACACGCACACACACGCACGCACACACACACACATACAGACACAAACACACACAGACACACACACACACAGGCACACTAATGAGCACAGACTCAGAAGTGCTAATGAAGGCACTCGAATAACACATTAACTGCGTATACACATGAGTATGCACGCACTCACCCAGCTGACTACGCCAAATGCCATTTAAAGGAACATTCCTCAGCTATGTGCATTCCATTAACTCATATTAGCTGCATGCAGAAAAACACCACAGCGCGCTCAGTTCCCTCTTCTGAACTTCAAATGGGCCCTCACTCTTTCCCCTCTCCTTTTCTATATCTCTCCTCCCTCTTCCTCTCAATCCATCTCTCCCCCTCTATTTCACTCTCTCCATCTGTCTTCCTCTCTCTCTCTCTCTCTCTCTCTCTCTCTCATGCTGTGGGCCTTGTCTGCTCTTTGC
The DNA here is from genome assembly GCF_052324685.1 of Brachyhypopomus gauderio. Classification (NCBI taxonomy): domain Eukaryota; kingdom Metazoa; phylum Chordata; class Actinopteri; order Gymnotiformes; family Hypopomidae; genus Brachyhypopomus; species Brachyhypopomus gauderio. The sequence continues at coordinate 618,495 of NW_027506896.1, forward strand.
TGTAAACCAGCACTGTAAGGCAATCTGAAGAGGACACTTCATCCCAGCAGACCTGAAGCTACTCCTCCATACTCCTCCATCAAACACCAGCCAACCAAACAGAAGCACATTCTGCCACTGATTAATCCAGCTTCATGACACAAACTCTTGCCTGTGAGGTCGCATCATTTTCAGAAGCACTGAAGCATTCAGTCTTTCTGAAAGCATCGAGTGGATCGGCCGTTCGCTAGTGTGTGTGGAGGCTTGTTTAGGAAGTGCCGTGGTTTCCTGCGTGCGCTTCTTTCTGTTCTCCAGCTCTCTTCTCCTGCACATACATTTTCCACAGTCGTCCATTTCCTGACTAGAGAAGGAAAATGTTTTTCTTACTGGGCCATTATAGTCTTATAGTGGGAGTTTGATAACCTCACCAAAATACACACACACACACACATACCCTCCTCTCACAAGTCCTGTCTGTGATGACCTGGACTCAGTAACAGAGAGGCTGACTTTAGACAGACACAACACAAAGATGTAATAAAGCATGTTGTGTAGAGGCCCTGGGGGGCGGGGCTGAGCCCGGCCCCTCCCCTTCACTGCCTCCCACCTCTGCTTTATCCTCAGCATCATCAACAAAGCCTTTCTGAAAATCACGATCATTCTTCATGGTGCAGTCACAGCAGGAAGAGAAAGGGCACGAATGACAGTGGTTCAGCGCCAACTAAATATTTAAGGCAGGTGCTTGGCTGTGTCATGAGAAAACAAATGCACTTTGCAACAGACAGGAATTGGTGTCATAGAGTTTATAGACTTCCAGTTTCCAGTTTCACTGTTTTGAAAGTGCAGAGCTGACAGAGGTGTGGGGATCCCAGAAAGCGCACATCGGCGTTCAAGCTGTGAGCTCAGCATGTGTGTGAGCTCAGTGTGTGTGTGTGTGTGTGTGTGTGTGTGAGCTCAGTGACAGTGCTTCGACAGTCTGCTTGTTCGTGACCCAGAAGACCGCCCAGGACATTGGCAGCTTCCTATCGAGCTCGTGACATCACTGGCTGCGCTTCAGACTGCTCCACGGTTGACCTTTTGACCTCTTGTAAAAATCATCAGTTTATGTTGCCACATCACACATTTGTTGAACATTACGGCAAAAAAATGATAGACAGAATTACCTGAATGGGACTGAATTAAAATGTGCTGTCGTTAACAATCCTGCACTGCAAAAACAGCACTACTTGAAATAAGCTAAATATTCCTAAATATGACAATTTATTCTTGTTTTGAGAAAAAAAATCTGCCAATGGGGTAAGCAAAAGTTGCTTGTCTAGAATTCTTAAAACTAGCAAATGAATCTAACTTGTGTATTTTTAAATTAAAGAAAATTGTGCTTCTTACAAGCAAAAATTGCTTTTCTTAAGAAATATTTTTTTAAAATGAGTGTGACAAAATCTTGATTAAGCTGATTTCAAGATTTTCTATGCTTAATTTAAGAAAATGTGACTCATAACAAGAGTTTTGTAGAAAATCTTTCCTGAAATAAATTATGCTTTCTTGATGTCTTGCTGATTTAAAGAATTATTTGCTTACTTTAGGATTTTACACCTTAATTTAAATTATTCATGTAACAAAAAAAGCTTACTACAGGACAAGTTTTCTTAAAACTAATTGTTTTTTTCAAGACAAACAAGACAATTTGTTTTATTTTAAAATCAAGGCACTAGAAGCATTCTTGATTTTTGCATTTTTATTAACACAGCAATAGGTCAGCAATTGTATTTTGACAGTCTTTATATGTCCATCCAAACAGCACGCCTAACATTACCTAAATTTTTAGCCGGGTACTGTGTAGCATTGCCACTAAGTGCTTAATCCAGATACTCAAATGGGGAATACTAACTACTAAGATCAAAAATACATTTCCCTGCAGCATAAAAACCAATATTCTAACATATGGTTTCCATTATCTCAGAAGAACATCTTTAAAGATCTCAGAAACAAACATGTGTTGAACCACTTTTCTGAAAAAAACAAACACAGGGAAGTAGACTCTAAGAGAGACTCACTCAATGAATGACTTCCACTCACCAAGCGCCTTCTTGTAAGAGGGGGTTGAATCACTGTCATGGATGGAATCTTTGAGTATTTCAGTTTGCAAGATAGACAGCAACGTGGAAATGTACTTTGGGTATGTGAGGTGTAGGGCATAGTAATATGCCATGAGGTAGAGCAGTCCCTCATAAAGATACTTTCGGTCAAAGGTGGTCACTGGTGTGGTTCCAACAGCAATCATGCAGTTGCCTTCAGAGACGAGCAGAACTGGGCAAGCCAGGGGTCGCCGACGAAGGTAGCCTTCATGGTCTTCTGAAGTCTACATGCCAGAAAAGAATGAGGATGATTAGAGCAGAACCTCAACAAACACACACCCAACTAAAACACCTAATAGTCAAATGATAATAGTAAAAACTGTAACTATATATTAAGCAGATTGTGTGAATGTACATTACAAGTACCAGACGTACTACAGCAATTTTAAATAAAAAGGTACAGAAACAAGCCCTTAATGATATGGGGGAAAATATCCTTGTGATTTTTCTGCATATTATGTGATTGTGATTTAATCTTAGGTGCCAAGAACTTCACGTACATCACAAAGACACAGCTGAATCTACCATCATTGGAGAACTTGGAGCCACATTACAGCCTAAAATTGACTCATTATTCTTTGTAGGTTTTATTAACCTCAGGATATCATAGACCTGAACCTTAAGAATATTTAGAGCATCTCCACTCAGTAAATTTCATAAAGTGAAAGCATGATTAAGTGCAAAGTAAACAATAATTGCACATATAATATTGCATTCTCACCTTTAGGACATAGAAAAAAGCCTCACAGATGCTCAGCTTCTTAGGTGGTAGTGTGCTGGAAGGGAAGAGCAGTGGAAGGGCTCTGAACACAGCTGTTGCATCTTCCACTGGTTTGACAAAAGACAAATAAAACGATCAATCACAGCGAATAATGCAATATACAAAACATAAACTTAGACAAATCAAGGTACTGTAGAATTACCTCCATCCAAAGTTTTTGGAGGCTTCATTACTTTCTTCATGACACCATAGAACTGCACCTTTGAGTAGAAGATTTCCCATCTATCCTTCATCTCAGATATGTATCTGGAATTGGATGGTTGAATAATCCTCTGCAGCTCATCCAGGACCTGAAAAATACAGACAGAAAAGACTGGCTCTATATCTGGTCTTGACAATAACCACTTAAACACGAGGGCTATAGTATTTAAAGAATTGGAAAATTATATAAAAGTTTCCCTAAAGGAATGCTGGGATGGCTAAAAGAAGTGAGTACTGCTTACATGGTCCAGTTCTCTGAAACAAGGGTATGCCTCTAGAACCCTCACTGGTCTGTCTTGCTCCTTTATTGCATCAGAGTTAATTAATTGTCTTCTACTCTCGTACTCCAGGTTAAGCAGTTGGGTTACAGCAGCTTTGTTTGGTTTCTTAGTCTTGTATATTTCTTGGAGTCTTGTAGTGTCTTTCCTGGGTTTTCGGACTGTCAAAGAAGTCAGCTGAACCAGCTAAGCACAGAGCAGATGTGTACAATTCATTTGCAGTGTCTATTAATAATATTCACCCCTTGGATGTTTTACCCATTTATTACTTTTCTAAATCAATCATGGTCAACAAAATTTGGCTTTTTGAAAGAGAAAAAGGTACAAAAAACCCTTTGTAAAGTGAAAACTAAATCCTACAAACCGATTAAATTAAAATATGTGATTGCATAATGTTGACAACCTTTAAAGTGGCTGACCAAATAACACACGTTACTACAGGGTAGAGTTGGACAGAAAGATTAAATACAGATATAGACAGTGTATTTACACAGGGCTAATTTCACATAAAATTGCATAAGCACTTTAGGTCTCTAGAGATGCAAGAATGTATAGCAAAAATATCAGTAAATTGTTGTAAAATTTAAAATGTGTGCATTTGATAAATTTGTAGGCCATTTGTTTAAAGCCAAAATGAAAGAAAACCACCAACAGCCCTTCTACTGGGTATCTGGTAAGTGTGTGTTGGTAAAATTAATTTTAACTGCATAAAAGAAACTGGTGTGTCCTCAGTTTTTTTCAATAAGCAATAAAGCAGAACTTACTTCTTCACATTTGTGCACTGCAAGCCATAGAGCTCGACGCCTCAGGAAATGTTCAGGACCAGGAAAGAGATCTTTGATGTCATCTCGGGACAGTGAAGACAGCAGGTCTTCTCCAACATTTGCTTCTGCAATAGAAGTTTCCAATTATCACTAGATTACATAATCCATAATTCGTGTTATAAATAGGTACAACATTGATGCATATCATTATCATTTTAAATTGTCTGGACACTGTAACGAACAATGTGCTCTCAGAGAACGCAGCTGACGTCACGCCTGAAAGACCGCCAACGAACCCTAGCCGAGTGGAAGCGGACGTGTGCGTGTATTGATGGGACTCCTTTAAAGCCATTTTTTAAAGTGCATTTTTCCTTTAAAATTGTTTAATTCAATCAAGTCTAACATAAAAAACAAGGTTATTTCTCAATTATTTGTCTATATGCTACTACTGCTTAATTTCTGTATGTTTTTTTTTATATGGAGTTATGAGAGTTATGAGTCTCTCTCTCGCTCACTCTATGTGTGTGAAAATACGGAGTTTTTGTTTTTATAATCTAATAACAGTCTCACACTATGACTGATTCCCTGTACTGATGCGAAGGTGAATGTGCAGATTAATATATAAAACGACTCCGATAGCCGCGTATCGATTAATTTAATTAATTTCACCGAGCTGTTCAAGAACCGGATCTTTTGGAAACGACTCATCACTATTATGTACTGGAAGAGGTTTTTCGGGCATAAAGCACGTTATACAACAGCCGTACACATTAACATTACCTAAAATTAACAGCCTCCAAACATTACCTTTCAGGGGTGGGTTTCCCGAAACGTTCGTAGCGCCAAGTACTTCGTAACCTCGTATGAAACGTATGAGGTTAAGAAGTACTTAGCACTACGAACGTTTCGGGAAACCCACCCCTGACCTGCTCTAAATAGAATTTCAACTAGATACACAACCGCTTAGCGCCATTAGATCACGACAGATATTGGATAGTCCTGCCCTGTCCGGGACCATGCTAATATGGCCAAACCTGGTGGAAACTTTTAAAGACGAATTTTGAAAATGCCACAATTTTAATTGCCATTAAATCATGACGTTTTGCACACTACTGTTGAAAGAATTCACAGAGACTGAAACTGAGAACGGCACAGGAATGCTTTAATAACTCCCTGCATCAAGATGTGCCTAGCCTAGCATGCTAGCGACATAACACAAAATAGATTAACACTAAACAAAGAAAAAAACTGTTACATACCTTTCAGAGTGGAAATTGTTATTTCGTCCAGTTTCTCCATAACTTGCCTTCAATTCTTCACTAGTTGTACCATGAAATCACATCCAAACTTGAACCTCAGTAGCACTAACCCTACAGTCTAACCGTCGTCTTTAACCGTCGGCGCGAAAGTTGTAACGATACCATCTCCAGGAGTGTGGGGGAGGGGATGGAGATAGTTTAGTTCACGTTTTATTTATAAGCATATATATATATATATATATATATATATATATATATATATATATATATATATATATATATATATATATATATATATATATATATATATATATATATAATATAATTTTTTTTTTAAATAAACGAGTGAATGTGTACTATTATTTATTCCAGCTTTTGTAAGGCGACTTATGATAAACCGTATACCTCTTAATAGACTAATCCAGGTTTTCTTAGGTTCATGGGTAAATGAGTTCACAGACCAGCAAAGCAAAATGATTTGGCGCTGTGTTATATGCTTCGTTTTTGTGGGTCTGACCCTCAAATCCTACTCAGTCATATTAGTTCTGCACATAGCCATAGTCCAGATTTCCATGTAGTTTGTGGTATAGATGGATGTGTCAAAGAGTATCGTGTTTACAACATGAAGAATAACTCATTAATTGTGAGTGCTGTTAATTATAGTGGTTTTCCTGTATTTGGGCTTGTGTGAAATATTTATGTGATAAATTCATCATTACATTGTTTTGAATTACAACAGTATAATACCATTTGCTATGACAGATTACATGTCATGTAAAATTGAGATTCCAAACATGGCACAAGCAACAGAACTGATTATAGATTTGATATGACCTATGCTGTCATATCAATATATTATAAATATCTCATCTGATATATTATAAAAGGTACTCTGTTTTACATGGATGGATTGGATCATTAGATGGTGGTTTTGGACAGTTTTACAGCAATTTAAAAATTTTTTATTGTGGCCATTTGTAGCAAGAGACTGACATTCGAACGCTGTAGTTGGTACATGATTATTATGGTGAAGATTTGCTAAAGGTGTTCATCTGTTTGACCTGGCCTAAAGTGAACGCTATGAGTTGTGCTGTATGTTATGTCTTTCAAATGGGGCTTGCTTAACTGTGTTTTATGTTTACCAACTGCTTTGAGTCTTGCAGCTTTTGTTCATGTAAGACCACATGTTGTATGAAACATTATGACAGCCATTATTTCAAACTTGAGTCATTAAGTACATTTCTTAAATCGAGAATTTGTTTAAGTGGCCTTATTCTTTAAATAAGAAGAATAATCTTATTCTTATTCTAGAATTTCAACCAAACCATAGTCATACCCTGTAATTGGTAAATAAAGCTCAAGATGAGCTGAAATATCTTATTTAGAAAAAGTTAGACAAATGTTCTTAGAATGAGCTTAATTTTCTTGTACAAAACTTGCTTGTTAAGAATATTTTTTCTTTTTAGACAAAAATAAGAAATAAAGTCCATAAACAAGGGTTTTTTACTTTCTTAAAAATCGTTTTTTGCAGTGTGCTAGTTCACACCTGACAAAGCCTTTTGCAAACAGTTAGGATTACAAAAACACTGTCTACAGAATCACTTTCTGGATGAAATAATATAATAATTTACATTACAGAAACAGTTTAACTTGTAGAGAAATCAGATGCTGAATGGTACTGTGAATGCAGTTATAAAAACATTTAAAAACCGAACACCACTGCAGGCTAACTCGCTCCCCAGTGCATTAAATACATTAGCTAGAAAGCCAGCAACTTTTTTACACTTGGTGAGTAGCCGGTTAAAAAACAAATCTGTAATCTCTTATTCTACTGACATTCTGCTTGCTGCAGTAAAGCATCCAGGAGCCCAAACGCTTTGTTGTGTGCTGGTTCTCTGTTAATTACCTCACAGACCGTCCAGGGCGCAGAACACTGACGACACTTCCCTGTTCTCCTGTGTGCGGAGTGCATGTGTACAAATATGTACATTACTCTGCTTGTTAGACAAGAAATCTACATACAGCTTGAGATATAATTAACTGTGTTGCGAACAGTTGCTGTTCTCATTTAAATAGAATACTATAGTACTACTGCTTATTTTAAGTTTTCACAGACAAAAAACCCCTTCATTTCTGTTGCATAGTTGGACTTCATGCAGTGGTTAAACTCTAAACACTCAGATCTCTCTTCCATCTCTGGGTATGTGTGTGTGGTTTGTGTTTTGGCGTTTATAGGACGTCAGCATTTAAGTTACATCAAGAACAGATCTAAGAGACCGAGAGGTCACTCCCCCACAGCTGGACAGAACCCAGCTCAGGGCTGGAGGAGGAACAGACGTGGAAGGAGGCCGCATCCACAGACGGGCCCACAGCCTCCTCTGAGGCGGCTCCTGGATCGGCCGCCCTGGGCTCCCACTCTTACTCTACTAGGCTAACATTCAGTGGACATGAAAGGTGTGTATGAGCGAATGTGAGCAGTCTGGCCTGAAGCCGCATCCCAGCCTGGGGAGCTCTTCCCTTTTTAATCTACTGATCGAGTCTTTGATTCGCCAGGCTGTTATTCGCAGAGCCGCTGAGGCCCGGCACACAACTGGGATTTTTCCTTGCTTTTTTTTTTAGGAAGACGTGGAGGTTGCCTGTCATCAGAACTCTTGTCTCAAACCCAGATAAACTGCTGTTTCAGGGTTCGCTGTCTCCCAGGGCCCTTCTCAGAATCACGTTCGTGTCCTCAGGTACAGCGCATAGTCGTTCAGTATCCATAAAGGCAATGTAATTAGGTGTACGAGCTGTGATTGAAATCCAGTGAAGCCTTTGTAAGCACTTATTCTTACTGACCAGGCAAACGCCGACGGCCAGGCCTCGTTAGACGTCTGCGCAGCCTTGAAACACGATGGAAAATGATCACAATACATCCTTTGAGCCAAATGCTGTCAAACTGCAATTGAATCAGTGTGATAATAGAACTGGTGCTTTTCCACCTAGAGACGAAGGGGAAGAGAAAGGCGGTGCTGGTGCCCTTTGACCTCCGGGCAGTGGAAGCCACTCCAGAGCAGAGCTGTGGGTCTGGATCACTGTTCCCAGTGCACTGTAGTGCATTCTGGGGGAAAGGGACTTGTAAGACTGTGACATTTTCGAGTGATCACATAAAGTGTGTGCTGTGTACTAATGAGCAGCAGTGGAGAGGCTGGTGGAGGGATGTCAGCGCGTGGGAGTGTGTGAGGTAGTCGGGACAGGCACTGTCCCAGTACCTTGGCTGTTTCACAAAGAGCTGTACGTGTGTGTGTGTGTGTGTGTGTGTGTGTGTGTGTGTGTGTGTGTTGGGGTTGTGTGTTAACGCCAGTCTCCGAGGCTCTGCGGCCAAACGCCTCCACAGGCTGCTTTCTCTGCGTGTCTCTTCCACACTGGAAGTCTCGCTCTGTCTCGTTCCGTCTCGCTCCACATTTCTGAGACCTCCACCTGTACTTGTTAGCTGAAGCACCCACACCACCCCCTGCCTCTGTCTCCCTTTCTCTCGTGCTCCCTCTCGCTGGGCAGAGGGCCGACGTGTGCTGTGCGCTAAACCATACCACCAGGCTAAAGCCACTGATACCTCCAGCCTGGAGAGGCGAGGAAGCTGGGGGTTAAACAAGAACAAAACTACTGGCAGAGCATTCATAAAAGTGTCAGCAAGGTGACCTTCACCAATTATTTCCTCTCTACCAAACAATACCTCTCTCTCTTTCTGTCTCTCTCATTCTGTCTATCTGTGTCTCTCTGTCTGTCTGTCTGTCTGTCTGTCTCTCTCTCTCTTTCTCTCTCTCTCTCTCTAGTTCAGGATGCATGTGCTCATTACTATCATTATGGCAAGCCCTCAGGGTCTTTCTCTCGCACAGCAAAACAGACTCATCTCTACAGCTTGTGAGAAAACACTGGAATAATGCTGGGAAGGAAACAGTCTGTGAGCGGACCGGCGTGCCGCTGACGCACACGTCTCCAGCAGATCCGTGGCTTCCATAATTAACTGTCAACTTTCTCAGTCACTGAGTGTGTAGCCTCCCAATACAAGGTTAGCAATGAAGTATCTGCATGGAGTCAGTTTCCAAACACCTTGTGACAGATTAACAAAACTTCCCCGCAGATGTCAACGCCGTTACTCTGTTCCTGTCGCACAAAGATGGAAGGAGGAACGTGGGGTTGTCACCTCCAGACACAACAGTTAGATGTTCTCTCACTCACATTCTGAGCTCAACTGTAACAGTCAATATGCATCCTGTCAGAATTACAATACATATGTCTGTAAGGTGACTTAAAATAGCTTCTCAAAGTGCATCGGTGTTTCTTTTGATTAAACAGACGGGGCCTTCAAGAAAGGGATGGGGAAGTCAAAGGTGAGGTTTTCAGGAGCGAAATAGCCGTACTCTGGTGTGATCATCAGACCACCAAGCAGGAAACCTGTCAGGAAAACGTTTCTTGCCTCCCCTTAACATGCACATACACACTAGTTTTTCTCGTTTTATGGTTAGAAATCATTTTAATAGGTTTCAGCTGCCAACACTCGAGTTTCTAAAACTAAAATATGATAGAATGCTTCCCAGATTAATGCCTGACTCCTTTTGTGTTCCCACACAATAAGGCAATAAAGGAACAACCAGGGTTTGGCAACCCTAGTTGCTGCCGAGGCAGTCTACAATGAGACCTGAAGGAAGTGTGTGTGGTGCAAACATCTGAGCAGAGCTGGAGAATCAATTCACAAGGAGCCGATTCACCACTAAAGCTTCCACATCAGGCCGATGGAGGAGGACTTTAAATTCAATTATCAGTGATGTTGTTAATGACCCCATTAGAGAAAGAATAATGGTGAATTAGGCCAGACTGGGTGAGGGATGGTCCATGTGACAGCCATCTGGCTCAAACAGGAGGCAAAACACACAGTAAAAAAAAGGTGTTGGAAAAAAACTGGAGAGGATTGTGTTATGGCATTAAAGCGTCCAAATCTGTGTGTGAGGCTCCACCATATGGCTTCATCTATCTTGTCTCTTACAGTGTGGTGTCTCTGTCAACATCTCCCTTGTGACAAACAGCTGGTAGAGGCCAACAAGAGGAGGTGGTGGACGTCTTCGTCACACCTTTAAAGTGTCCAGCTGTATTTTTTGATGAAAGAGCTTAAATTTGTTGCCCGTCTGGTCATTCTTATCTGTGTCGGCAAAGCGAAGAGGCTTTGAGTCAGTTTGTTCGCACCATGGCAAAGGACTCGAGGGGTCAATCCATTAGCAAACATTAGTGCTCTTTCAATTTGTGAAGGCAGGCTGGACTACCTTCAGCCTCGCCTGGCTCGTGGCTGTGCTGAAGAGGACATTCGGTTCATTTGTTTCAATTTCCTGATATGTAGTGTAATGGGTCAGGCATGTGTGGACGATGAGGGGCGGGACGAGCGGCAGCCGCACGGAGTAGCGGGAGTCAGGAAGACGACCGTTTCTTTTTAAACACGCTCGACGTTACACAATTTCTCAACAACAACAATAGATTTTTGAAAAAAAGGACAGAATCTCACTCGTTACATCAGTCTTTTTTCATAAGAATCTGCGTGGAAATATCAGGATTTAAAGAGCTAGATGAGAAGACTTAAAGCTTAATTTGTCTCTGAATCACTGTGTTATCTGTAGCTTTAATTGGGTCTGATTGAGCTCCTGACCTGGAAATGAACTTGCAGTAAAATTGGTCAGTAAAGGCAAATCAAAGAATAAAATCTAATTCAAAGAGCTGCTGTTAGATGTTTTTAGAACTAAATATGCAGTCAGAGGTGAAAGCAGCAAGCTAATTAGCTAGAATCAGAACAGAACACGAGCAGCAACCTGATTGGCTGAGAAGACAATATAAAAACCAGAAGCCTCAAGCACTTCAACCAGTATGATGATCCAGATTGTGGTTCAACTTCAACTCTGTTCCCATCTTTCATTAACCATTGGACCCTTAAACCTGTTTAAACTTCTGTTAGTTGGATTCAAATAGTTTGCTGTAATCTATGAATATAAGAGCATAATATGGCTTTTGTGAATAGCAATGAACATGAAGTCCTCCAGGATACAGATTATGAATGCATATGCAGTAAATGTATATGAATATGCATATGAATTTAAATATTTCCCTCTTAAAGCAGGCTCAGCCCGGCTCAGTCAGCTTTAAATGTTTCTCTTAATTATTACTTTTATTATGTTAAGTAGCCATGATAATGATTACAGAACGGATCTGATTTGAAACTGATATGTTTCCATCTACTGTGTAAAAAAGAGCCCAGACAGGCAAATTCAATTTTATTAGGCCTATGCCTTCAATGAATATTCATTAGTGACATTTATTTCTCTGCATTTCTCTCTTTCAAGTCATTCTAAGCTATATGAGATAATGAGAACAGTTTGAATATACAGCACATGTTTGATACAGCTGAGAGCTGGGACTTAACAGGCATTTAAACACATCTTAAAAACATGACTGACATTTTTGGCTGTGTCAGCCATTATTACCAGCACTTCTCATTCAGCTAACAGTGAAGTGAAAGGAGCTCCAGGAGTCACCAGATAACAGGAGAAGAACCGCAGTAAGGCAGGAGATGTACTCCAAACATCGGATAAATTCTAATACTTCCAATAATACTTCAGATGTACGTCAGAAAATGCATCCAAATTACATCAGGAATCTTGTGTTTCAACTGTGCAGCCTGTAAAGACTTAGCTAATCTGTCTTCTGACAATCCAGAAATGTGATGTTTGCAAAAAAAGTGTGTTTTTCATAGAGTAGACTAGTTCATAGACTCGTCCTTCGTGTCTGTGTAAGGGAGCATGTGGACCTGCTGGACAGGAGATTTTAGAAGGTTTTAGAGTTTGGACAAATATGGCAACAGACCACTCCCAATAATACTTACACATCAAAACTATTGACACTTATTAGAACCCAAAAACTCGAGGCACTCCATGGCAACATCTGTGTTTGGTTCATAGATTACAAATTAGTCAGATGGAAAAATGTAAAAACTTATCTGAAACTGATTGAATTACTGACATGACATCATAACAGAAAACTGGGCTGACTGTTATCATCCGTAACTTACCTGCAGTGGTAACTTTGTAGGCATCTGCACAGACATTGCTAGAGGGAACGTCATGTTCGATGTCCATCCTTCCTCAGTGTGAAGTTGCTGTTGTTGTGTGCGTGCGACTCCTCCCAGTTTTAATGCCTCTCAAACACTTTCACTTTCCTTGTTCTTGCTCTATTTCCCAGAAGCCTTCTGCCAACCGAACACTCCGAACATTCCCTGAGGACGTCGATGTGCCCTTTAACATCTGTTTCTCCCCCTTATCTCAACCATGTAAAACACACACACACCAACGCAAATGCACAGGCAGGCCCCAAATCTTTTCTGCAGCTGTGTTCTAGTTTCTGTTTATTCAGGAAATAGGAAAACAGAAAGCCAATCAGAACCCTCCTCCTTTATTTAAAGGTCCTTCCTACACAGGAAGTGACTTCACCAACCAGTTTAAAAAAGTCTGCCTGACTCTAGTAGTGTGAACTTACTGTACAATCTGAGTGGGTTTGGTATGTTACATCCTAGATGTTTTATGCCTGTAGAGCCTTTTTTTTATTTTACAATGATCACATATGTGGTTAAAGTGTACCTTATGTGAGTTGTGTTATTTAGTTCCTTTGGTTTAAGGTTGGCAAGCACATGAGATTACTGAGAGCTGATGTATTCTGCCTGTCATGGTCAAGATGGACTTTCTGATTTTCGTTAAGTACCGTTCACTTTTGTTTAAGCCTTGTTTTACAATAACTACAGCAGCAACCTGTCTGGCTGCCAACAAAATCCGCCCCTGTTGTGCAGTGTCAATATGGTCCAGCAGCAAATGTGTGTATGACTCACACAGAAAGAGTACTAGGACTGACTCAGATAAAAGAGTCACACCAAAAGAATCACTAGGACTGACTCAGATAAAAGAGTCACATCAAAAGAATCACTAGGACAGACTCAGATAAAAGTCACTAAGTCACTAAGACTGACTTAGACGTAATGACTCTACACTGTCCAGGAAGATGGGTGTCCCCAACTTGCTGCTCTCGGACTGTGATGGACCGGCAGACAAGGGAGAGACCTACCCTTGAGAACAGATGTACAAGAGCATTAGCTATCTGCCTTGTCTTAACATTCCGTAACAGAAAAGCTTCAGGGTACTGCAGGACATAGTCACATATGACTAAAATACAACTATTTCCTGACTTACTCCTTTCCAATGGGCCCACTATGTCCACTCATGACGTTGTAAAAAATGTGTGCAAATTTGGCCGTGTAAAACGTGCACCAATACGATCTAGTGTTTTATGTTTACCAAGATGTCCTGACAAAGGTATGGAGTAGCCCAGTTTCATTACTGTTAGCCTCATGGCTGCCGGAACTAGGAGTTCAAGTTCATCTTTATACTGGTATAGAATACCTTTCCTCATCATATAAACTTCTTCATCTAGACCCATACTCTGCTGTTTCACACCAACCATCTTTTGATACCTTATTGAACCTTGGCTGCAAAGTTGGATCCTGAGCACCATATTGCAGTATGACAATATTTGATGGTATAGGGAGATCCACCAGGATCTCTGGTTTTGGTGTGGGCTCTTCCTGGTCTATCTGTGTGGTCCTGTACTTTGCAGAAGTACTTGCAGAAGTCTACCTCTATTTCACTATCTTGGAAAGTTATCCACAGTAGAAGCATCTAACCTCTTCTTTACAGGTTCTTGTTAGCTTGTCGTCTTGAGGTGTTCTGGATGATGTTATGGGTAGAAGATGCCTACTCTGAACATATGTTCTGGTATTGGCATGACCATGACCCCCATCTCCCCTTACAGACTTATGGCTGGAGTGCAGATTGTAGCTGAAGTTGATAGGTCCTTGACTCCTCCTTGCAGAGATGAACACTTCCGCCATCTGTGCTGACTCTTCAGCTGTCTTTGGGTTTCAGTCCTTGAACCACACCTGCATCTCTGGGTTCACCATCCGCAGAAATTGCTCCAAAATCATCACCTCGGATATCTCCTTCACTGTTTTCTGTTATGGTCTGATCCATTTATACCTGTCAAGTTTTTTATTTAAAAATAAGGGGAAATTACCGCTGGTTGCTGCGAGCATTCCCACCAGCCCAACCAAGGTCCAGGACCTCTTATATTTTACACCAAGTCTCCACTTTTTGGTAGGAACACCTTCTCTCTCATTACATTCATCCATCTCTGATTTGTTTTTCGGGTTTGTTGTTCCCGTTGTCAGAACTAACCTCACGAGAACTGACACTCGGGCTACTGCAGGTTGCCATTCTCGCGAGGCTAGCGACATAATTCATTTTGGAGAGGCACTTGGATGCTTAAAAAAATATATTATATTATAATACGGGAAACTTACGAGAAAATATTAATATGGGAGGATGATGGCAAAGAAGGATAAAATATGGTAGTTTCCCAGCCAAAACGGGAGACTTGACAGGTATGTCCATTTTGAGATGGATAAACAGTTCATGTGGAGTCTTTCCAGGATAAACCTCCGTGGGCCGAAACCTCTGGCGGTACATGTCCCGAGTGATTGCATACTTGGCAAGAACCACTGCCTTGACTTTGTCGTAGTCCTCCGCATGGTCACTGTCCATCACCACATATGCACTACGGGCATTCCCGGTAAGCAGAAGAACTATGGGATTGGCCCAGTACTCCTTGTGCCAGCAGCAGACCTTTACAATTCACTCAAAGGTTGCCAGGAAGTGCTCAGTGTTGTCTTCTGGGAATGCAGCTTGGGTTCCCTGAAGCCTGGGGAACTGGCCTCTCACTCCACTCGTTCATCCTTGGTGGCTTGGCTCTCCATGAACCCCTGAGCACCTCGGTCAGTTCTTCTAGCAATGTCTCTGTTGGTTTTTCTTACTGTCTTCATCGCTTCACTGGGAGTGGGGTCTTTGCCCAAACTGTCTGCCACCCTTTCACTCCTCAGGATCATACCAGCCCTCCTTCACACGCAATATCCACCTGAAACTGTCTCAGGGACTACTGGCACCACTTCTGACATTACTTCTGATACCATTTGTGATGGACCGGCAGACAAGGCACAGAGTCTGTCTGGTTCAGGTGGGGTGCAAAGAAGTGGAATGTGTATATTTAGTCCCCATATTGAAGAAAAAAAAATGTAAAGAGCAAATAATTATACAAAGGACATATACAAAAACAAAATGTAATCTTTCACAAAGTTCCTCACAGCAGTTCAATTCAAACTTCAACATCTTTTTTCTTTTCTTTTTTTTTTTACCTTTCAACATTACAACATGCTCATCCAACAACCCCCCTCAAACAACTCACAGTAGGCCTTTGTTTAGTGCTACACAGGAAGTGGTGTGATATCACTTCCTGGATTTTTGGCAGGAAGCCCAACCCATAAAAGCTCTCCACAGAACCAAATCTGTTTCCTCAAAAAGGCAACATGGCTGCCTTCATCTGCATACCAATCACCAGTAAGTGTTTTCTTCGATCTTAATATACTCTAACAACCCATATTACACATTTTACCTTGGCCAGGTATACAAAGTTCTTAAGTTTACACTGCTCAACCAAAATTCACATTTTCCATGGCAAACATTATATAACCTTCCCTTCTTTCTGTGCAGGTTCTCCCTTGGTTAACATGAGTATTGTTATAGTTATTCAATAAAAGAACATTCAATCCTATGTGTCTCCTCATTTACTTATTAGCCGACAACATAATGAAACAAATGTCTGTACTTTTAAGTGTGTATTGTAGTGGAGGGCAACTCCATCACAAGGACACAAACGACTGCTTTTCTATTCTGCTTTAGCACATACAAGGCAAAGTTCCTCAAATATTCTCCTCGGGGCTGGTCTGTGTGTAAGACGTGTCAGACTGGACAACGTACCTATTAAATCCATGAGATGTATACTGGGCAAATCAGTACATCCTGAACGAAGCGAGTTTTATTGTCAAGGATGCTGACTGTGTTGGGTTGGTTGGGCTGACCGATTCATCTCATCTGTTTGATTGGTTTACTGACAGTTTCTGCACTACACTGAATGTTCAAAATTATACCAATAGAGAAATGGACAAGAATTAATGTCTTCATCGTCTGCATTGTAGTGGACACATGTAGTTAAAAAAGCAATCCTGTCATTTTGAGAAATCCCATATTTAATTTTATTAATGTTATACAACTACAGTCACAACGAAAGACTTGGACTTTTTCATTCTTATCTTCATGTTATAATTATTACACTTCCTCTTCATTATTGACATTTTTGTTAAATATTTGAAAACGTTTGTGAGATTTATTTCACTTCTGTAATTTATTTTTCATATCTATTCGATGCCTTAAAAAACATAAATCTTTAAAAATTTGGCTCACGAGGATCAAAACCCGTTGATAGTGCCACACCAGGGGTGGGGGTGCTCTTGATAAACATTAGGTTTTGAGTGATGGTGGCTCTCGTCCAATTTCAAGGTTATGTGGCAGATTGCATCTCCCAAAACATGGGCTGAAATTTGATTTAGGTGGACAGGTGCAGGATAGCCACTCCTATGTGGACAGCTGGAACCAGGCAATAAGCATCCACTAGATCTGGAAATCATATAGTGTGAGTATCGCACAACATTCTGCTCTGGAAATGAGGTGGCTTATTCCATTTTCCTGTGATTAATTTTTTATGAAATGCATAATCATGATAAGGAGAAAATCTTTCTCACTGAATTTGTATAAATGTCTCATTAGCGTGTTTCCTGATATATGGTCATGTAGTCATATTTGTGAAAATGACATACACTAAAGCAGCATTGTGATCATGTCTACAGTGTCAGTAACAGTATGCATCTGATTGCTATCTGCTAAAGTAATACACCTCACATGAATGGCTTTGTGCATCGAAAGAGGCCTCTCATCTGTCAGGTGGGCCATGGACAGGCTGGGCCGGGCCACTGCCGTGTTTGGGCTGTAGGTTCCTTGAGAAATCCATGAAGAGGGAATTAATATGATTAGACTCTCATCACTTCCACTCTAGCACAGTGACACTGGCACTTCCGCTGGTCACATTTAATACAGAAAATTCAGAAAGACCAAAGTACGTGTAGCAATGCATAAAAGGTTCTGCTGGCTAACAGAAGCTGAAGGAAAGTTCTGGTTGTGTAAACTGTTTTTTCATACTTTTAGGAGATCATGGTAGGAGTTTTACAGTCATACAAGAAAACTGTACACACCAGTTAAATAGCAGCAAAGGCGGGAGGGGGGGGGGGGTCAGTCCTTGGAGTCATATGTGAAATGTCAGCCACCTAGCATCAAAACGCAGCAGCCATTCCCCTCTTATATAAGCAGCTGTGATGTAAGAGGGGCCTGTCAGAGTTTTGAAGTTTTTAAAATGTGCATGCTGGAATTGGCAGAGTGAGCACCTCATTAGTGCCCAGACAGCAAGCAAACTTCCAAAGAAGGGGAGAGAGAGAGAGCACAGGAGAGAATTCAGTGGAAAATTCTGGAATATCTTCTGGAATATGTCTGATCAAGAGTTAAGTAAGGCCTTCACTTTAGCTAATTAAATGGTGAGTCTCCCTCCTTTTCATGAAGAGCACTCTTATTAAAACAGGCATCCTCGGTCATTTTACTAGATAAATGACTTAACACCAAGTGCCATAGAACCCATTAAATAGCTTCTTCGGGGATGGATCGCGTCCAAACACACAATCAAAGGATTTGACCGGGATTATCTCAGATTAGAAACACTCGGAGACAAACGAGGAGATGACAGGATATCATACATTGAGAGGATAAATGATCTATTACATACCAGCCACATTTTCTTGCAATGGATGTTAGTGGGAAAAAAGCATGCAAGAGAAAAGTAAGAGTAAAAAATAGAGAAAGAGAGAGAGGAGAGAGGGAGAGAGAGACTTTGCTTTGCAATCAAGCTCCTGAATAGGAGAACCCTGTTGCACTTCAAACGTGCCGAGAGGTTTTATTCTGTTCCTCATGGTCTGTAAACATAAAGTTCATCTGTTCTGGGAGAGCAGTGAGAGAGGCCACAACGGTCTTGAATGTTCGGAGTGTGAGCTAATGTCAGCCACTCACTCTTTAGAGGAACCTTTCAAGCTAACAAAGGTTTGTGTGCAGTCCTGGACGAGATAAACAGGAGATCAGATATCATCATGAGATATCTCATGAGATATCTAAAGTGTGTGTGTGTGTGTGTGTGTGTGTGTGTGTGTGTGTGTGTGTGTGTGTGTGTGTGTGTGTTGGCATATTGGCAAATCATCTCAGTATTCATAATAATGCCATATTTGACGTGCAGCAGTGTGGTTAGCATCCTATTTCTTCACCCCATCTAACCTGCCCACCACAAAGTCTTTAAACCCATTTGTACTTTACAGTGCTTGGAGTCACTGGATTAATTTTTCCTCATTCTCTTTGCATTCATTATGTAACCTAAAGCATAAATAATATACAGATACTCCCTCTGCTAAATAGTGACACATAGGCTATCCTTTTTAAAAAAAATCTGTTTTTAAGTGAGAGTTGACGCGACAGATGTAGCGATTGCCCTAGACTTTTTTCAACATCACAGATTGCCAATCACATTAACTAAGAGCCTCGTCTTCACAGAATGCAGAATAACCTCCTTTCTGCCACATTAAAGCAAAGCTTTACCTACGGTTCCACCATTCAAGGCCTGAATGTACCATTCAAGGCGTGAGTCTGCCACTCAAGGCCTGAAGTAAGGCCGCGTCCTCCAGGACTTTTGCCTGAATAGTTTACAAAAGTGCTTGACGTAGTTTGAAGCTTAGTTGAAATCTCCCATAGCCTCTTGGCACCACTATTCATGTGTTCACTCTAAAGAGCTGTATTGTGTCTGTGGTTTAAATTACCTCTGGAACACAAGAAAGGACACTTTGCAGTTTTAATTTCTATCTTTATAAAGCAGCAAGATCTCCCTATTCTTACATTTTCGTCTATATGATTGCAGATGTGGTATTTAATTAAGGAAATAAAAATAAGTCATGAAAGTGGCAGTAGAAAAGACTACAACTCTACAACTCGAGGTCAAAAGTCTCTAAAACGCAACATAAAGTGTATACGACATCATCAGAGCCGACAAAGCAATCACACTGATCCAGGTCAGTTCACAAGGATCTGCAGTATACAAGCAATAGACCTGTTTTATTCATCTACAACATTTTAATTTAACCTGATTTAATTACTGAGCTTAAACTCAGCTATGCATTCTTCCCTGTTTGGTAAAAGCACAATAACGCTTTTGTGAAACAGTGTCCAATCATAAAAATAACGTTTACTTGAGTGATTGATTTTTAAGGTTATTTTATTTCCAGTAATGTTATTGCCTATGCCTATACGATCTTAGACCTTAGTCTGGAGAGACAATGAGATCAAGGGGCCCACATGCATGATCATGGAGCCGTGAGTTCAATGTGCTGCTGGCTAACAGATCAGATTAACAATGTGTAGAGTCAGTCCTGCAAGCACTGCACCTATGTGAAAGGATTCACATACATGGAAATACATGGTTCTGCTTAAAACTACCCTGTAAATCTGTGTACCTTGTGAATTTTGTAAATTTGTGACTTGTTTTTTCTGTTCTGTGTGCAGTGAGGTTGTTGGCGTTGGGGTTGGTTGGGTTGTTTGGGGGGGGGGGGGGGGGGGAGGGGTCCACATGCTCTTGTTCTTTTCTCTAGAACAGACACACTACGTGAACCTCTCATGAGTGTGTTAAGCTTTATTAGGTATCAGATGCGACTTGCCATCTGAGGTGACGATTCCTTTCCTTCATGTTTCCCGGCCGTTATATATAGTCTGGATTATGTCACCAACATTATCCTCAAGCTGTCAGATGCATTCAGTGTCGGGTTTCGTGAGCATTTCGTGTCATCCGAGCCATATTTCCAGGGTTTGCAGCCAAGCGATTCACACCCCTGAAACCGACGCTCACAATCTTACTGTTCATCATGCTTGCACCGTGTGCTTTTTATCTCCTCATTTTTTATAATAATTTTTTTAATGATTTTACTAACACATAATCAAACATATGATTTATGAAGTAAGACAGGGATTATCTAAGTATATATTGCATATTCCAAAAGACCAAAAAGGTTCAGAAGCTTGTGAGCTCTTTCTTATGAGACATAAATGTTCCATAATCTTCTTAGTAATAATAATAAATAAAGTATAATTTGGTAAATAAGCATATTAATATACATAATACATTTTCCATATCTTTGCAAAGATACATCATGATTTAAACAGTAAATGCTATGTATGGAAAAAGTAGTGTTTAAGTTGTGTTTCAGTCAGTATACCTGTAGTGTTACAGTCAGTATATGTGTGGTGTTTCATTCATGTGGGTTTGGCCTGCTCTGAACAACAAAGAAATAAATATAACTGTTGTTCACAATAGGGTTAGAACACCTTACAGGAAATGTTGAAGTTAATAAGGCTCCATGGGGAATGAGGTTAAACAGGGATTTATAGAGGCTTGGGCCCCCTTCAGACCACAGGCAGGCAGAGAGATTGCAAGGAGGAGCTCGATACCACTGCTGCTGTGCCTAGGAGCAGACAGAACCTCACACACAGAACCTCCGACCCCGTGACAGAGGTGTCCCCTTAGAGTCGAGGCAAATGATCAGCATTTGATTAGAGGAAGGTTACCATGGAGACCACTGCCCTCCAAGAAGTTTCTGCTGCCCATCTCAAAATGCTGAAGGCCATAGTGATGTGGCACTTCACAGTGCCATTTGTTAAATGTTTTCCTTACATCATTATGGCTAATGGCAGTTAGAACGAAGTCTGGGGTTCAAGTCCTTATCTGGGTGGAGTCTCCATGTTCTCTCTGTGTCTGTGTGGGTTTCCTCCGGGGTCTCTGGTTTCATCCCACAGCTCAAACACAAGGAGGTGAGGTTAATTAGTTACTACTACTCCCCCCTCCAACTGTCCTGGTGAGCGTGAATGATCGTGTGTGTGTGTGTGTGTGTGTGTGTGTGTGTGTGTGTGTGTGTGTATATGCCCAGAGGTTTCTTCTTTAATAAAGTTGTCCTTGTGAGTGTGTGTGTGTGTGTGTGTGAGAGAGAGAGAGAGAGAGAGAGAGAGAGAGAGAGAGTGTGTCTGTGTGTGTGTGTGTGTGTGTGTGTGTGTGTGTGTGTGTGAGAGAGAGAGAGAGAGTGTCTGTCTGTGTGTGTGTGTGTGTGTGTGTGTGTGTCTGTGTGTGTGTGAGTGTGTGTGTGTGTGTGTGTGTGTGTGAGAGAGAGAGAGAGAGAGAGAGAGAGTGTGTCTGTGTGTGTGTGTGTGTGTGTGTGTGTGTGTGTGTGTGAGAGAGAGAGAGAGAGAGAGAGAGAGTGTGTGTGTGTGTGTGTGTGTGTGTGTGTGTGTGTGTGTGTGTGTGTGTGTGTGTGTGTGTGTGTGTGAGAGAGAGAGAGAGAGAGAGAGAGAGAGAGAGAGTGTGTGTGTGTGTGTGTGTGTGTGTGTGTGTGTGTGTGTGTGTGTGTGTGTGTGTGTGTGTGTGTGTGTGTGTGTGAATGATTGTGTGTCTGCATACTCAACAGTGGACGGTGTTCTGTCCTGGGTGTAGTTCCCTGTCCCCTCCCTCCACCTGGTTGAGAGTACACTGTGTTGTGCTTGTTACCGGTGCGTAACTGGATGTTGTGTATATATAGTTAGCATTATTTCATTCATTGAAACAGTAATAATATCACATTTTAATTACCATTCATGTATAAATTCAGGTACACTGGAGTCCAAGCTTTCACAAACAACCTTTTGCAACTATAAAAACAGAAGTAAGGAAGTAAGTATCAGGAAACCTCGTCCCTCCCACCTACATCTGAGCTGCCAAAAATGCTTATACCCTGTTTCCACCTTGCCACAGGTTCAAGTGATTCAGGACATCATATCGTGCAACATTCAACCCAACCAAAATTCAGAAGAAAATAATGACTCACGTCATGTAGTAGCTAAAACAATACAAGTGGTCTTTTTCCACTTGATGTCCATAAGGGGTGAAAGTGCAGAGTAAGGAAAAAGAAGCACCCCCTACGCTTTTATCTATCAAATGAACATCACGAGGTACGCCACTCGACGTCAGCCTCATTAAGGCCCTCGCAGGCCCTTTAACATTAATGCCTGCTGCAATGTTCTCTATTAAGAAATTAAATATTTAGACTTCGAGGGAAGCCATTTTAATCCTTCCTCCCAGTGCGAAGTGCTCTGGTGCGCTGCCCGCGCTATACAGGCGGTCTCCCCTGCTTACTGAACAGAACACTGACTGTTATAAATCAAGAGAACTTTATCACAGATGCCTCTCCTTTTACTCCACTCTAAATAGTTTACAGTTCTCTCGACATATATTAGAAAGCACCTAATTAATTGGCGCATAAAATTCAAACATAAAGCTGCCTTAAGACTAAAAGAAGCCTGCTGGCAGAGTGGCCGGAGTGAGGCGTGGATCTGTAGCTCCAGGCCTGCTGGAGTCCTTTGATCAGGTCCTCTAATGCAACCCTGACATCTTCACTGCTCCTAAATTTCACCGCCTCGGTTAGCGAGCAAGCTTTCAAGAAATGTGCCCTTCACCACTGCCACACGCGTCCAAATCAAAGAGCTGTCTGAGTGCTTTACACCTCCATCTTGGATTGTAGAGAGCGGGGCCGTCGGTTGCTGGCTGCCGGTCTGGCTCTCTGCTGTGCTCTTTTCCGTCTACCACCCTCCCGTCTAACAGGGTGTGAAAGGACTGTTGGGATCGGCGTGCTGCGTGTAGGGGAACTTTAGCAGTCGCCGACAGGCTGTTGGAGAGCGATTTGTGTGCGTGAATTAAATGAAAACAGTATAATGCTGAGTGATGAGCTCTGCTACTTGCGTGTTTCAGTTTTCCTACTTTCATAAATTGGCTCAGAGACACTAATGCACTACGCCAGGTTGGTCTTAAGCACGTGATCGGGCTTGCTATGCTCTCCTAGCCTACACAGTCCAACCTCGCGGCGTTTCTTCAGAAACATCATTACACAGTGTCCAAGTGAACCCAGACGTGCACCCAGACAGATCCATCACATGTCATCGCGCTCAGCGAGGATGCGAGATGGCCCGACCGTAAGAAGAGAGCTACGCATGTGTACCTCATAAATGAGGGGAGATGTCTCTCCATACCATGGATGTATCTGGAAACTGGAGTGTGATATCCAGTATGCTGAACACTGGTGGGGGGGGGGGGGGGGGGGGGGGGGGGGGGGGAGTAATGCATCCTACAACTGTGAGGACAGATGCAATTATGAAAACTGAAAAGAGAATAAATGGAAAAAGGAGAAAGCTCCATGGCTGAATCTTCCCATGGTGTGATGGATTCCGAGCATGGATGCCCATAGCCAGGCCATCAGCAGCTGTGGGTCTGCACAGTAATGATAGCTTTATAATTAAGATGAAAGACGGCCGAACACTTGGAAGACATTGTGAAGGAACAGTGACACTCACCATGATTGGGAAAGAGCAACTCAACTTCAGCTCACCACCAACACTCCCCTCTCCCTCCTCCCCCCGCAACCCACACACACACACACACACACACACACACACACACACACACACACACACACACACACACACACTTAAATTACATGTTCTGTAGATGAAAGAACTGGGTTTAGAAGTCAGGTCATAGATTTATATTGAATAAAATGGAAGAGTAATAGAACTGTTTTGTAACACACCGTCAAAGTGATTAAGCTGAATTAAAGAGTTCGAGTTCTCTCTGAATGTAATGTTCAGAAAAAGACAAATTCTTATTTAAAAATTGACCTATCCATAAAAAAACACATAAACAGAATAAGGCTCCTTTTTACGAAACTGTTCTTGAATCATCTTTCTGGCTAAAGATTTTCATTTAGCAAAAGGGAAAAAAAGTATCATCCATTCTGAAGACTCAAGACCACACACACAGCAGACACACACCCCCCAGACACACACACCCCCTGGGAAAAAGAGCTGTTTGAAATACTGACGTCCTGTAATTCTGACTCGTTTCAGCAGCAGGGAAGTATTTGTTCAGAAATGTCTCTCTCTGCCCTTTCCCACAGCGTCCACCTCTCTGCCGCCAGTGAACTCCAGTCTCCCCGAATAACTAATAATCATATCAAAGGTGTCATGTCACTCAGCAGATTTAAGCAAGAGGGTTTCGAGCAGCATTTGCATGTGTCTAGCTGCCCGGGCGAAAAGGCTAATGCCATAAAGTACTGCAACGGTGTGATTTAATGTAATCTGTCATGTCATATGCTAATCTGCAGCCTCTTATGGACGACTGTAAGCGAGGGAGAGGGTAGAAGATGACTCGGAGTGGAGAAAGCCCATCCTCCCCCCACCTCCTGTGATCTGCCTACCGAGTCAGGTCGGCTCAGACCGGTTCTTGGCCAGGAAGTGCGGGACTCCTGTCTCTCTGATAAGGTCACGTCTGTACACGCGTCTCTCATTTGGCTTCTACCGTTTTCTTTTCATTTTCGTTCTCTGCCTGTGTGTTGGAGCAGCAGTTCCGTTTTCGTCTCAGGATGAAGAAGGCTTTATGAATCTCAAACTTCGGCCTATCAGAGACAAGGCGATCTGATAGACAGCGATTTATGGTTATAAAAAGCTCTTACAAATTGGTAATCTACCTTTCGGCCCCTTAAGAGCCTTTTCCTTTCAGAATTGCATTATTGCACAACACTTTCTCATCAAAAAGTCAAACAGAGAGGTAGGAGATTTATTCCCAAAGCTTACTAAGAGGAAAAGCCGCCACCACCCCACCTCCTCCTCCCCCACCCCACCTCCTCCTGCCCCTCCGCTCCATCACTAGCTGGGAGCAGCAGAGAGGCTGAGCTTGGCTCTACTTGAGAGAAGAAGAATATTTATTTTAAAGCAGAAAGGGTCTGTGGAGGAGAAAAGAGTAGGTGTGAGGAGATTTTGGGTGCTGTGTCCAACGTCTGAACCCTGCTGAAACACACAGTTTCTCAAGGAATTAAAAGGGTAATCCATGACACTTTACATTCCGTCACCCCTGGTTACCTAAATGTGACCTTTAGCTGATCCCAGAGCCCACAAATGACTCCAATTAGTGTAACTCAACTAATATGCTGTGTAACAACTCACAGACATGCTGAACCTCTATATTTATCGATACTCTTCTATTACGTATATGTATGAGTATAAATGCATTTCCCATTGTTACTCAGTATAACCTGTTTATTAACCTTAATAATTAACGTTTTCATGAGTAGGGTTGTGTAAAATCTTATGAAATTTGAGAATCCTCTAAACTTCACTGGCATTTTCAGGGCAGTGTAACTCATTAACTAAGTCTGATATAGTTATGACACTCAACATACATTAATAAGACATACATTAATAGGAAAAAACATCACAGCAACAGTAAATAGTAGTACTAGCTGTAATACTAACAGTAGTAGTAATAGTAATAGTAGTGGTACTAGTAGTAGCAATACCAGTAGTAGTGGTAGTACTAATAGTAGTAGTAGTAGCAGAAATATTAGTAGTAGTGGTAGTAGTAGTAGTAGTAGTAGTAGTAGCAATAGTAGTAGTAATAGTAGTAATGGTAGTAATAGTACTAGTAGTGGTACTAGTAGTAGCAATACCAGTAGTAGTGGTAGTACTAATAGTATTAATATCAACAGTAGTGGTACTAGTAGTACTAATACCAGTAGTAGTGGTAGTACTAATAGTAGTAGTAGCAGAAATATTAGTACATTTACATTTATGGCATTTGGCAGACGCCCTTATCCAGAGCGACTTACATTTTTATCTAATTTTTTATACAAGTGAGCAATTGAGGGTTAAGGGCCTTGCTCAGGGGCACCTCAGTCATGGCCTCAGGTATGAGAATCGAACCCATGACCCATGAGGTCACAAGACCAGTTCCCTAACCACCAGGCCATGACTGCCCAAATATTAGTAGTAGTGGTAGTAGTATTAGCAATAGTAGTAGTAATAGTAGTAGTGGTAGTAATAGTACTAGTAGTAGTAGTAGTAGTAGTAGTAGTAGTAGTAGTAGTAGTAGTAGTAGTAGTAGTGGTGGTGGTAGTAGTGGTAGTAGTAGTAGTAGTGTAGTACGTGTAGTAGTGGAAGTAGTAGTAGTAGTAGTAGTAGTAGTAGTAGTAGTAGTAGTAGTAGTAGTAGTAGTGGTGGTGGTGGTGGTAGTAGTGGTAGTAGTAGTAGTAGTAGTAGTAGTAGTAGTAGTGTAGTAGTGGAAGTAGTAGTAGTAGTAGTAGTAGTAGTAGTAGTAGTAGTAGTAGTAGTAGTAGTAGTAGTGTAGTACGTGTAGTAGTGGAAGTAGTAGTAGTAGTAGTAGTAGTAGTACTAGTAGTAGTAGTAGTGGTGGTAGTAGTAGTAGTGGTGGTGGTAGTAGTGGTAGTAGTAGTAGTAGTAGTAGTAGTAGTAGTAGTAGTAGTAGTAGTGTAGTACGTGTAGTAGTGGAAGTAGTAGTAGTACTAGTAGTAGTAGTAGTAGTAGTAGTAGTAGTAGTAGTAGTGTAGTACGTGTAGTAGTGGAAGTAGTAGTAGTAGTAGTAGTAGTAGTAGTAGTAGTAGTAGTAGTAGTACTAGTAGTAGTAGTAGTGGTGGTAGTAGTAGTAGTAGTAGTAGTAGTGGTGGTGGTAGTAGTGGTAGTAGTAGTAGTAGTAGTAGTAGTAGTGGTAGTAGTAGTAGTAGTGTAGTACGTGTAGTAGTGGAAGTAGTAGTAGTAGTAGTACTAGTAGTAGTGGTAACAGTATGGGAACCCGCCATAGTCTGCATTATTAGGATTTAGTGTGAAATCTCCAAGGTTTAGTGAGCACATGGTTTTTGAAGTATTAGAAGTAAAACGTGAACGTCTCTGCAGAAGCCCTTGAGACATTCTGTAGAAATCATCACTGTACAACCACTCATTGTTAGTCCATGTTTGTTTTCATGGGCTGGACCAGTTAACCATGGACAAAAGGACAAAAGGACAAAAGGACAAAAGGAATGCTTTAATTGACCTCCACACATGCGTCGAGCCCTGCCCCTCTGCACAGGCAATCTCCGTGGATCTTGTGTGCGATTTAGTGTCTCCAGTTAAATACATATCCGCCTGGTTCGTTAGTTTGCCATGGCCTGCTTTTGTAACTGAGGTTGGTGCATCCGGCCTTACAAGTAGGTTTGAAAGAGCAGGATGGAAGAATGTGGCCACATTAAGAAAAAAAACAATAACCAAGAACACAGGAGCCAAGTTGAGCGAAGGTGACCTCAGAGTCCAACTCACTGCAGAGAGGAAGTGGTGATCGTTTTTGACGGCAGTGACGCTGCATACATCAACCCCAGTGCAAATGTGAAGGAGGACTCATGGGCCCCAGCGGGTTGGACCACGGAGTCACCACAGCGTGGTCTAATAGAAACAGACGTCTGTGAAGAGGCCCGCGTCACAGGAGCGGTCGCCTGCAAGACCCCAGCGTCTCGGATCTGTCCGCCGACTCCAGTCTCTCACTAATGAGTCTGACTCCCCTAATTGTGAAATATGTTTTCACATCTAAGTTGCTCTCACGTCCCCATAAATAAAAGGAAAATTAGGTCAGGTGATGCAGAACGCAGACAAGCGCTTCCAGGGTGCAGAGTGTGAGGCGTGTCTTACGTGTCTGTGCACCTGCACTCATTGCCTACTTTATTAGCCTCATTTATTAATTACAAAAACCTTGCGGATTTGCAGTTATATTCTGTGTTTGACCGTCCCACAACTGTTTAACTGTTGGACCACAGGACCCCTGTTGTCTGGATGCTCTGGGTTGGCTGTCCAAACTCAACCAAGCAGTGACACTGATGTATGCAGAAACTCCAACTGCACTGCTGTGTCTGATACACTCATTGCAGCAGAGGAACAGACCACCACCAAGTCAACGGTGCCGCTGTGTCAAAATGGTCCATGACCCAAACTACGTCCACTTCCTGTGGTCACAACCTGATCAGCAACGAACAGAACAGTGTGTGCCAAACTCTGCATGGCAAATCATCAATTGATGTCCATAATTGTACATCTGTAATGATCCTTGAAGATCAGGGCCCTCCATAAAGTGTCCAGTTAGTGGAGAAGCAGGGTGGGGGGTTCTAATATAGTGGATGATGGATATAACTCATACAAGATGCTTCAAGTGGATTCAAGTGGAAGAATGGATCAGATGGAGGTTCTGGAGCTCCCCACCCTTTGTTTTTAAGTATCCTGTTTTCACAGTTAGAACTACACAGGCCTTTCAGAGTGCAGCTGTGGTATGACCCTGTGGCCACACCCCTTACTGGAAACGAAGGCATGTCCTTATTTGAATAGCCACTGGGTTTTGAGGAGGAAACAACGAAACGCATGTGCACCTGTGAAAAAGGTGAACAAAAGCTAACCTTTCAGGAGCCTAATGCCTAAAGCGAACTATCAAGGGAAGACTTTGTGTGGTCCGACAGGGTCCCTGCACGCTAAGCTACACATGCCTTTCTGCAGGGAGCAATGACAGAATGAAACCTGCAGGTCTCTGGGATTAAATGCATTTCTTTGTTTAGCCGCACTCCCATTACGTATATAAATCAATGACTTTGTGCTGTGTTTTCAAGCATAATTCACCTTTATATTTGGTTGATTAAGTGAGAGAAGATGTAATGGCTGTCACTAGGCTGATCCTAGAGCTATCATCAGAGCAGCCATCACATCTCTAAATTAGGGGAATTACACGAAAGCACCCATCAGCTCTTGTGTTTGCCTCCAAGCCGACACACACGCTTCCTCTGCCTTGTGCCTTCATCAAACTGGAGCCTGAACACAGATATGAAGGGGAATCAGTCGCAGACGATCTTGTCACCCAAATACCAGCCAGTGAAAAATCCCCCTGCACAGGCAGGAACGCTGTGAGCCACACCCCCATCACCACAGTGCCTCGCCCATCGGGCCGGAGGAGGTGACATTTCATACAGGTGGTCTCGACCATTAACTCACTATAGTAAGTGCTTCCACTCCTCCATTTGATCTTTCCACAGAAGCCGTCCAAGGATAACACACGGCGGCGCTGTGTGAGAAAGTGTGTGTGTGTGTATGTGTGTGTGTTTTGGTATCATGTAGGAGCAATATAAGGAAATGCATAATTGGTTTGCACATCAAAGGTGAGAATAAAGTGACAGAGAAATCCACTGAAGGCCAATCTGTGCAGGTTCCTCTGCAGTGGAGGTCGCAGAACACGGGTGTTGTTGGCGGATTTATCTAGAACACAGCAGACTTTGGGCTTTTAGATAACAGGAACAATAATTACATACCAAGAACTGTCGTGGTGATCATAAGAGAGAGCGGTTTCGGCCTTGAGAGATTTGCAGAATGATGGAGTTCATGTTCATTAAGGCCTACACCCATGCAACTCAGCAGCTGCCAACGTGCTACGTGGAACCTGACCCCATGACCCCATGACCTTGGGGTTATAAACACCCTTTCCCACCTGCTTCCCACTTCGTTATAGCTCATAGCGTTTGGCTTCTTAATAGCTGTTAAAACCCATAATCAATCCTCTAATAATGTACAGATATAAACTAAATAAAAAAACAAGATGAAATACAAAACTCCACAACAGTAGTGAGGCACTATGTCATTCCTGTCAAAGGGTCTGTGTGTATAATCTGATCCTAATAACCATAGTCTGCTCCTAATAACCTTTCTTGTTTTATCTCTGTAGGTTGAATTTTTTCTGAAATTTGCATATCTGATGATGTGGCTTTATGGCTAGGGGCCTCCACTCTGCGAGATGTGTAAAGTGGTCAGTAATGTGAGCTGTGGTCAGTGCTGTAAGTTGTGGTCAGTGCTATGAGCTGTGGTCAGTGCTGTAAGTTGTGGTAAGTGCTGTGAACTGTGGTCTGCTGTGGTATGAATTGTGAATCTTCCTGAACTGCTGCTAGCCTGAAGATGTCACAGTTAAGGCCTGAAGCAAAATAGCACACGCCCCTCAGCCACGTGTACCCATGGTACACACTCCTCAGCCACGTGTACCCACTGTACATGCCCCTCAGCCACGTGTACCCACTGTACATGCCCCTCAGCCACGTGTACCCACTGTACATGCCCCTCAGCCACGTGTACCCATGGTACACACTCTTCAGCCACGTGTACCCATGGTACACACTCCTCAGCCACGTGTACCCACTGTACATGCCCCTCAGCCACGTGTACCCACTGTACATGCCCCTCAGCCACGTGTACCCATGGTACACACTCCTCAGCCACGTGTACCCATGGTACACACTCCTCAGCCACGTGTACCCACTGTACATGCCCCTCAGCCACGTGTACCCACTGTACATGCCCCTCAGCCACGTGTACCCATGGTACACACCCCTTAGCCACGTGTACCCACTGTACATGCCCCTCAGCCACGTGTACCCATGGTACACACCCCTCAGCCACGGGTACCCATGGTACACACCCCTTAGCCATGTGTGCCCACTGTACATGCCCCTCAGCCACGTGTACCCATGGTACACACCCCTTAACCACGTGTACCCACTGTACATGCCCCTCAGCCACGTGTACCCATGGTACACACCATTAGCCATGTGTACCCATGGTACACACCCCTCAGCCACGGGTACCCATGGTACACACCCCTTAGCCATGTGTGCCCACTGTACATGCCCCTCAGCCACGTGTACCCATGGTACACACCCCTCAGCCACGTGTGCCCACTGTACATGCCCCTCAGCCAAGTGTACCCATGGTACACACCCCTTAGTCATGTGTGCCCACTGTACATGCCCCTCAACCACGTGTACCCATGGTACACACCCCTTAGTCATGTGTGCCCACTGTACATGCCCCTCAGCCACGTGTACACATGGTACACACCCCTTAGTCATGTGTGCCCACTGTACATGCCCCTCAGCCACGTGTACCCATGGTACACACCATTAGCCATGTGTACCCAGGGAACACACCCCTCAGTTACGTGTACCCATGGTACACACCCCTCAGTCACGTGTACCCATGGTACACACCCCTCAGCCATGCTCGTTATGCAAATCTTAATGCCAGAGTCAGTAACTCATAGCATCTGTTA
>NW_027506896.1:655000-660000 GCF_052324685.1 Brachyhypopomus gauderio
TTCAGTAAGGACGTGGCTCCATTAGCGTGTGCTCTGTGCCGGAGGAGAGGGGACAGGACAAGCTGCAGCACGCAGGAGCAGGATGTCAGTCTCCAGCATGTGACAGTCTATTTAGAGCGCCGCTCTCATCAATAAGGAGCCCAGTCCTTACCCAGCACTTAGTCCCAGCCTAAGTAACTCTTCGAATTTAGAGTCAAAGGCCAGCACGTCATCCATCAGTTCACACAAACACACACGAGTACACACACACACACACACATACACACACACATACATCGCAAGTACTCCCGCTAACCCATACAACATGATTGTTACACCCACTTGTACTGACACAAGTTCATGTTTTTATGTACGACTTTATACACCACCTAAGATATCACACAGGAGCAGTGAAAGCATAATTACTTTATAGATCACACCTTGTTTTATCTGCGTGGTGCCAGCCTATAAATTAGCAGGAGCTTGCATTAGCGCAAACGGCTGATAGGTGAAGGGAAATGGCTTGCCCTGAACAAAAAAAAAAAATTGTTCATTAAACAGAACAACGTTGCATCTGTACTACTTCAGGACTCAATTAAGATAATGCTTTGAGTGTGGTCTTAAAGAGGTTCCACATTGTACTCTGCTGTCGAGGATATATATTACAGACCCATTAAGTGTGTCTCTGTGACTGAGGACATCCATTTCTTGAGTAAATCCCTCTGCCGGTAAGTGACTGATGTCATGGTCACTTTGTAAGAGCTTTGCCAGTCTTTTTCCAGCCCTGGAAATGGATGCTGTCACATGCGTAATGTAGCTGGTGATTTTGGCAGATGCCCCTTTCCTGCTCAAAGAATATGTCCCTGCCCAAAGTCTCTATTCGAAGGAGTGTGAGAGCACTCACATATTAGTGCTGGCTGCTTCTTCACCGATGGTAATGTGTTCATTAGTAGGAGACATGGACGGTGTTTCTGGCGAGATTGTGATGGAAACACTCAGAGACCCGTTTCACTGAGAAATGCAGTGACTAGATCACGAATGAGTCACTCTGTTGTCTCTGTAAACCAGTACAATGGAGTGAAGATAACGCAGCAGCTATGAGGGTAAGGTGTGGAATGTCGACCTTCATTTGCGAATATTTACATCTATATTGGGAGTCATGCAGGGAGCATCACCTCCCATATCAAGGGACTACACCAAACTGGAGAACTTCATCGTAAATAAAAATGTTCATTGCAAGTCCTCTGTGGTAAATGACGGCCTGAAGTGTGCGAGGCGCAGACAGGAGCAGACAGGAGCAGATGTTAGGGTTCTGCTCCGAAACTACTCTGCTAGGCCTGACTGCTGGACAGGGGAGCTTTGTGCCTTCAGACATGTGTTCAGTCCAGTAGATGTGTTCAATATGTGAGACGTGTTCAGTGTGGGAGACATGTTCAGTGTGGGAGATGTGTTCGTAACAGGAGATATGTTTGTTACAAGGGACACGTTCATTACAGGACACATTTGTTACAGGAGACATGTTCAGCACGGGAGACATGTTTGGTACGGGAGACGTGTTCACACAGGCTCAAAATGGGAGACAGACTCGTTTGTCACTGTTCTTAAAGGCTTGGGTGCTTTGGTGCCATGTTTGAAGTCCTGTTTGTAGTGGCTAGGGATGGCGAACACTTCAGAATTCACTCCTGCTCTTGTCAACATCATTAATAAAGACATTAGACTTACACCACTTGTAGGCAACTCACAAATTTATGGTAGAGCGACTTACATATTTATCAGTTCATGCCCTCACTTGGGTAGTGAACCCATGACCCTTGATTGCTAACACCATGTTCTTACCTACAACTCTCACTTCATCCTGACCCTCTGGTATTGTTTAGCAAACTGTAACCAGATCTTTCTGTTCTTGTGGTCAAATATTTCTATCAGGCACTAAATCCTCTGAGATTCTGCTGGTGTAATCTCCTCTTCATGGAGCTCGATTACACGTCTGTGCCTATAACCTGGATAGCATCCTTAATCTATTCAACAGCTTTTCTGTGTGATTGAGAGTATTAGTCATCCATTCTGTGTTCTACCAGGATAATTTCTCATCCATTGCTCACTGTTCTTACCTCTTAACAACAGTAGCAAACCATTGATTTTGACACCCTTTGAGCTGGTTTCCTGGATAGGATTTAAGTCGAGTTGGCTATGTCTTTGATTTATTCACACTTCTTTTTTTACCTCACAATTGCACACTTTGCCGCCGATCCTGTAGACCTCGTGTTGGGAGACAACAGCCCTGCGTTCCAGATGCTAGAGACACATGGAGAGTGAAGCGCAGAGCCTGTGTCAGCTCCGGTGTGCACACATTAATGACGCAAACACACGCAGCTGGTGGAGCAGACCAGACCCGTGAACCCTCACAACTGTTCCCATACAAACGCATGCAATGCATTTCAGCTTTAGTTTCTAATAATAATCCCTGATCAAAATTGTAAACCCACATCTTGAAAATTGTGTGGTGATTGGTACTGAAATTACAGCATTGTTTCCTGTAGAAGTAATTAAGGAGGGGCTCAGAGTTAATTAATCTCATATCCATAAAGTCATTAAGACTTTATTAAGTTAGTGGAGAGACAGAGAGCGTCAATGCCGTGTTTATTTCTCTGCTGCTAATGAGCTCTAAGTGATTCCAACACGACGGACTCCCAACTGTCAGTTTGATCTGTTACTGCTTCTCAATCATCTCCACATGGGGATGGCGGGGCAGAGAAAGAGAGTAAGAGAATCTTTCCTCACACGGGAGACTCAGGTTCATCTCTCCATCAGGCCGGGAGCAGGTCGGGGGGGGAGGGGGGGGTTGGGTCGCTGGCATGAGTCTGTCTACTACCCACTCATTCCCCACGACTCCATCCCCACAGTGGCTGCTATTACAGAGAAAGCTACATTAGCTAAATGAATCATCCTTTTTGGCTAATAGCATCAATAAACATCAGCCTTCTCTCCGTCCCCTGCTAAATAAGATAGCGGAGGGATCAGAGAGGCCTTGGGGTCTGTGGATTCACCCCCTCCTCATCTTAATAATATTACCAG
Source organism: Brachyhypopomus gauderio (assembly GCF_052324685.1). NCBI lineage: Eukaryota > Metazoa > Chordata > Actinopteri > Gymnotiformes > Hypopomidae > Brachyhypopomus > Brachyhypopomus gauderio. The sequence continues at coordinate 658,055 of NW_027506896.1, forward strand.
CAACCAAAAATGTTGTAATGAATTCAGGCGCAGGGCGGGTATATTTGGGGCCAGCTTGACCACACATGCCCTAATATAGGCAAGTGAAACACACGGGAAGAGGGAAAACAGACCTTGGGAGGAGATCATTAGCTCTTCTGGTTTGACAAATGGAACGATGCTCATGTACATACATGCCTCCCAAAGCTGCATATGGCGTCGTCATTAATGGGCCTGGTGTGGCGTCTCACTCCGTAATGCGCATAAATATTTATTGCCGCAACTCGATAAGCGAGACGGGCTATCGCAGCAAACGGGGCACACGCGTCCGTGGCACACGGGCACCCTGGTGGCAGAAAAGGGCGACGCTGATGGAGGGTTCAGATGAGCAGCGACGTCCTCCAGTCTGTAGCCCTGGGTTGGCGATGCCCTCGCCTGACCCTCACTGCCAAAGAGAGGCAGATGAAAGAAACGGGGGGTGGGGGGAGAGATGGAGGGAAAGATGGGGGAGAGATGGAGGGAGCACCATGCATTCGTTTAGCGGTGTGGCACGTGATGGGCTGTGGCTCCGAGCACCTACACCAATGCTGAAATGTGCTCACACCCTCACTTTGATTTTTACCCATCAGGAATCTGTTGTGAACTGTACAGCACAAGTAGCAACTGTTCAGTGATGCAATTGTGTTCTGAGCCGAGCTAAATAATACATTTTAATGTGTGGTTAATTTTTTTTACACCTGAAACAACTAAAGGAAAGACCAAATCTGATATAACAGCACATAAATACACTAAAATACAAATGACTGTGACAGTTACTATACTTGTACCTGTATACCAACACAGCAAGGCACTGTAACCTCCCAATGCCCATGTACCAGCCCTGCGGGACACTGTAACCTCCCAATGCCCATGTACCAGCCCTGCGGGACACTGTAACCTCCCAATGCCCATGTACCAGCCCTGCGGGACACTGTAACCTCCCAATGCCCATGTACCAGGCCTGCGGGACATTGTAACCTCCCAATGCCCATGTACCAGCCCTGCGGGACACTGTAACCTCCCAATGCCCATGTACCATCCCTGCAAGACATTGTAACCTCCCAATGCCCATGTACCAGACCCTGCGGGACACTGTAACCTCCCTATGCCCATGTACCAGCCCTGCAGGACACTTTAACGTCTCTGTGCCCATGAACCAGCCCTGCGGGACATTTTAACCTCCCTATATCAGAGTACCAGCCCTGCAAGACACTATACCCTCCCTACACCAGGGTACAAGCCCTGCAGGACACTGTACCCTCCCTATAACAGGGTACCAGCACTGCAGGACACTTTAAACTCCATATGCCCATGTACAAGCCCTGTGGAACAGTTTAACCTTCCTATGCCTCCTATGCCAGGGCATCAGCTCTGCCGGACACTATAACTTCCCTATGCCCATATACCAGCCATATGGGACACTTTAGAATTCCCTATACCAGGGTACCAGCCCTGCAGGACACTTTACCTTCCCCAATGTACAAAATCTGCAGGACACTTTACCCAGCTTTGCTATAAAGTAACTAAGGCGCATACACACTCATATCTGCCCCTCGGTTGTATTCTAGGTATATGTAATAATTCCTTACAACCACAGGCACAACTGTGTACCCAAGAACCTTAACAGTTCATTTAAGGGCAAAGAGTGAACGGCAGAGGTCTATTTGGAAAATAAAAACTTTCAAACTGGTTTCTTGTCTACCATTAAATCGGAGGAGGAATCAATTACCAGGAAGTAAGCAGAACTGAGTCTAAATCAGATCCTCCTTTATACAGGACAGACAGCCACTCATGGTCTGCCTGGAGCCAGAAAGATGGAGAGAGATGGAGAAGGAGAGACAGAAAGATGGAGAGAGATGGAGAGAGACACTAAGAGAGATAGAGATGGAGAGAGTGAAATGTGGTAACTGACTATCATACTCTATATC
>NW_027506896.1:665000-667500 GCF_052324685.1 Brachyhypopomus gauderio
TCTAGCTGCAGGCTGCATCACTGCAAATGAGCATTTAACCACAGTCAGGGTAATTGAAAAAATGACAAGGCATAAGAACACAGTGCAACACAACACCACCCAGCTGGGCACATGTACCGGGCAGGCCACAAATGATTCTGATTACTGCGTTAGCCTGATCACTCTGGGCCTTTACACTCTCTCTCTCTATCTCTCTCACTCCCTCATTCCTCCCTCTCTCATGCTCTATCTCTCTCACTCCCTCATTCCTCCCTCTCCCTTTTTCTCTCTCTCTCCCCTACACTCCCTCATTCCTCCCTCTCTTACTCTCTCCCTCTGTGCTATTTGATTTCTCTCTCGCACACTTTCTCTTCCATAAACATCACAAAGTGCAGAATGGATTGATAACAGTATATTCTGTTTATTATAATGTCAACAGAATTAACAGATTGTGTACAATTAAAAATAGTCTGCTGATAGATGCATTTTATTACACAAAGACTGAAATATTGTCAGTCAGGTTGTTCTATCCGTGGACCACAGGAGAAGTGAGGACACTCAACTCTTTTTGTCTGCCTGTACTGAAACCGGCCGGGTCGAATGTACACAATTCTTGCTGTTTTAGGATAATGGTGACTGTTACAGGTGGCTCAGAAGGCTCTGAAACACAAAACCTGACTGCCTGACCTGACCCACTTCCAAACCGCGACTGGCTATGCAAATGTGTTTCCAGAGCTCTAACGAGCGACAGTCTCTCTCTGGCACAGAGCGGCCGTGCACCGCTGTTGTGTTTTCCAGACGTTTAACTTTGCACACAGCTCCACCTGCCTGTGGTGAGCCGACAGTGACTCACGCCCCCACCCACTGCACCCCTCCCGCAGACGTGTGGAAGCTTCCAGATCAGCAGGAAGTTTGGGGAAAGTCTAAGTTGCGAAACTCTTACTAGATGATACCATGATTTAGTCAAACTGCCAGTCTAAGACGCCATCTTAGAACCCAGAGACTACAGGTTTAGGGACTGAAAAAAGGTTCGATATCTTAGGTAGATGACCTCAAGACATGAAGCCAAACTCACTACTTTACTAGCCTAGTTTCCTGTGTCCCAGATATCCCTTGAGACATTAAATGAAACTCAGTCCACGGTTTGCACTCGTCCCGTCGTTGATGTTGGTGTGGCACACAGTTGTGGCAGCATCGGGACTCTAACAAATGGAGTAAAGGAGAGAGAAAAGAGAAGAAGTCACCATCTCTGAAATCAGCATTCGGATGACTGGAGGAGCCATTGAGAGGCTTAATGGAGCTTAGTGGTGAAGATAGTGAAACCCCTGCAAAGCCAGGTGTGCTAGGTCAGGGGTGGATCTCAGGTGTGCTAGGTCACAGGTGGATCTCAGGTGTGCTAGGTCACAGGTAGATCTCAGGTGTGCTAGGTCACAGGTAGATCTCAGGTGTGCTAGGTCACAGGTGGATCTTAGGTGTGCTAGGTCACAGGTAGATCTCAGGTGTGCTAGGTCACAAGTAGATCTCAGGTGTGCTAGGTCACAGGTGGATCTCAGGTGTGCTAGGTCAGGGGTGAATCTCGGGTGTGCTAGGTCAGGGGTGGATCTCAGGTGTGCTAGGTCAGGGGTGGATCTCAGGTGTGCTAGGTCAGGGGTGGATCTCAGGTGTGCTAGGTCAGGGGTGAATCTCAGGTGTGCTAGGTCACAGGTAGATCTCAGGTGTGCTAGGTCAGGGGTGGATCTCAGGTGTGCTAGGTCAGGGGTGGATCTCAGGTGTGCTAGGTAATAGGTGGATCTCAGTTTTGCAGGGTTTCCTACACCACACCTGGGAACCCCTGCAGTAAAGGTCAAATGAAGATTTCCCAAGCACTAATGACATGATGTCATTCTAACTTCAGGAAAACAAAAACCTACGATGCCTACGAAGGTGGATGACCTAAGTTGACCTCAGGTTAGCTTTCCCTTTAAACTCCTGGGCTCATCTGTGGATCAGGTCTGATCTCTGGAGGGAGCTTTGTGTGTGTGCAGCAGTGTAAGGAGTCTTCTCTTTCCAGGAGCTGGAGTTAAACAAGTTGATGAGAAGCTCCCAGTTACTGGTTACTAATATTATGGAACTCTATGGACCATTAGCTAGTAAGGAGGTAAGGAAAGGTGGTGCCTTTAGAGCCTGTGCACCGAACGCCTTTCCACTTCCCACCTGGATCCTGGTTCCCTCCTTTACACACTGCACATCTCTTCCGCCAGCCAGTCAGAAACACAACACTCTTGTTCCAGAAGGGCTGAAGCCCTCAGACTGAACGCATTTCTACAAACTGCAGGAGTGAAGCAGGTGCAGTTTGGGTGTCTTCCTGTTCCCGGTGGCTGTGTGTGTGTGTGTGTGTGTGTGTGTGTGTGTGTGTGTGTGTGTGTGTGGGCTGCACGTTCGTTAGCGGGACCTGTCGGTTCCCAGCAGGCTGAGCAGGCATTCTAATTTGAGCGTCTGAAACAGGATGTGTTAAGATCTGATTTGGCTGGAGTGTGGGGGC